>NC_090937.1:827919359-828222389 GCF_040938575.1 Ambystoma mexicanum | reverse complement strand
TCCCCAGTAATCTTTAAGAATAGTGGGTGCACCCATTGCTAAAAAAACAAACCCTAGACCCATCCATACTAACCAATTACTGGCCTATCATGACAGTACCTTTTCTCTTAAAAATATTAGATACGGTTATATATCTACAAATTCAGAAATACTTGGAATCACACCACCTTTTAGGAGCACGCCAATCAGGTTTGCGTCCCCAACACAGAACTGAAACTGCGCTCATTGACCTGAAGGTCCAAGTCAACGAGCTAAGGGACAAGGGGAAACCAGCCCTCCTTCTCCTCCTTGACCTCTCAGCTGCATTTGACCTTGTGGACCACAAGGTTTTATGCAACCATCTGGACTCAGCAGTATACTTCTCTAAGGAGACTATAATCCGGAAGGAGTCATTCTTAAGTGACAGGACCATGAGGATCTTCTCTCCCTCAGCTGCCCCAGACCCTATTCCTATTACGGGGTGCCTCAGGGATCCTGTGTCTCTCCCACCTGGCGTAACATATTCACTAAGCCCCTTTTCGATGATCTGGACCATCTTGGTATCACCTACACTAACTATGCGGATGATACTCAGATTCTCCTCCCACATTCTGGGGTTTACGATAAGGATTTGGTCTTGGTGAATAGAGATTACCTCATCATACAGGCTTGGATGGCAACTCACGGTCTATACCTGAATGATGACAAAACAGAGCTCATCATCTTGGGTACCCCCACTAACCTCAAAAAACTAGGCCATGAATATACCTCCTTCATAATTGATGGCAACATTATCAAAGTTGCCAACAAGGTAAAAACTCGAGGTTTTTATCTCGACTCCACTTTCACCTTCACTAAACAAGTGAATGCCCTGGATCAGCTACCGCATACACTTGTCAACTTATCAGTACCGGCAGACTAGGCGATTAGGCAACAAAACAATTGGCTTTTCACTAATGACAAAATCCAGTTGAAAACCATGTCGCTTTTTCACAAATCTTTGAATAACGCTGCAGCCAGCTATCTCTCTGAGGGATTCCACAGAAGGACATCTACTAGACCTTCTAGACGAATCAAAACTTACTGACTTGCTATTCCCAGGTTTAAAATTTCAAAGGTTGGGGACAGCAGCTTTCCCGTCAAAGCGGCCCAACTATGGAATTCCTTACCGCCCTCACTCTGTGCGAATCAATCATACCAGAACTTTAGATATAATTGCATTAACTGGCTCAAGACAACAGACCACTAAGGCCTGCCTCCCTCACCACACTGTACATAGCCCTCTAAGATGCTGCCACTATGTTTCCTGTTTGTGATCCTATCTCTGTTTGTGATGACGTGTAATTGCTACCTTTTACCTAACTTGTTCCATATTTGCTTGCCATGTGTAATTTATTTCTGTAACCTAAGCTGTGAACTTCCTTGTAACTTATGTGCCCTGATACCTTTGGGTCTGGTGTGCAATACAAATAAATAAACAAACAAACAAACTAATCACTTTCAAAATCCATCAGCCACCAGTATGTATTATGATTTCATTTTCAGTGATTTAATGGTGCAGCCCAAAAATGGTGATTTTCCTTTCAAACGTTTCCATGGTCAAATTGAGTTTGACATCGTCGAATATGAGGAAGACGGACACTGCTGAGTTCCTTAGCAAGGTTACAAGGTTACAGAACCCTGAGATAAGTTGACATGTGTGGGAGCGGGGACTACACGATCACCACATGATCTAGTTTAATACTTCACCCCTCCTCTCACTCACTCTTTGCAAAACCTACTGAGTATGTTTAAATATGAAATATTGAAGACATTTCTCAGTTTTAAAAATATAAATAAAAATTAAAACACCAGTAGTCAAATTGTAATTAGTTGTAAAACATATTTTAAGTAGTGTAATAAAAAATGCATTGAGAAGCTGGTTTTGTGGTAGCCAGCACATGGATAACGGTTCTCCTGTTGTAAACGCCAAATGTTCTTTGATTTGACAAATTGATCTTTCCTCCATGTGTGTTCTTATTTCTCCTACGTCCTGTGTCCTTCCCCGTATTGGTCCTATCCCCTGCGCAGTTAACTCCATACCCAACCCCAACCATGCAACTACCACATGCACGTCTCACTCTGTTCATCTTCCCCACTTCATCTGTCCACCTTCCCATATGCTCACCTTTCCGGACAGACATTCGTCCCCAGCTGCACCTTCCCCTCCACGCCTTTCTTCCTGTGCACCTTCCTTCCTTTTCTACCTTCCGCCTTTTAAGGCGCCTTCATTATGCTTCTTCCTCCTCTACACTCTTGTCCCCATGCACTTCCCTTGCTACATAACTTCCAGCAACGCACGCCGTCACATTCAGCAGCCTCCTCCCATTATACACCTTACACGCTGTGAACCCTTCCCTATGTGCACTTTCGCCTGTGAACCACAGGCCCTTTGCACGTCTTCAATCACCCCTCCGGTGTACCTTTGCCAGTGCTCCACCAGGGTAACACTTTCACCCAAGCACCACTCCTCATCGCTCCTCTACCTCCCCACAGAAAGCTCAACCTCCACGCAGCCAGAGTCATTGGCTTCGTCAAAGCTGAATTGCCTTTCCTGGTGTGTTGGTGTATCTGACGAGTTCGAATTTGTCTTTATGGATTAATATCCTGTGTGTTTATGTTGGTAGAAGATTTTGTAATTGGCTATGCCACCGTGTTGCCTTTTTTCTCCAGTGTGTATTCAGGCTACTTACACTTACTCATGCCTCTACTGTCCTCTCTTCATCTGCTAACTCTCGAGTTCTTTTGACCGTGTATTTCCCTTTCCCTTTTCCTCAGTATATGCCAACTATCCAGGGTCCACCCACGACAGCTTCATTTACAGGATGTCAACCCTAAACCGGGACATGGAAGCTGGGCGGCATGGCGATGCATGCCTGCTAGGTGAGTAGAAATGCCACAGCACATGCATGCATGACAGATACAGAGTAATGCCAATACCCCACTAATGATCCCCATCACCACCTCCCCAGGGGACAGTGCCTACCCTCTGAGCACCCACATGATGACGCCAATTCGGAACCCCATCACGCCTCCCGAGGTAAGATACAACACAGCCCATATTGCAACCCGGGTCATAGTGGAACGCACATTCGGAGTGCTCAAGTCACGCTTTCGCTCCCTTGACCGTTCTGGCGGGCAGCTGTTATACACTCCCCCAGTAGTGTGCAGGATCATAGTGGCAGCATGTGTCCTGCACAATGTTGCAACACGCCGGGGCCTGGCTGTGGACATGGTGGTGCCCCCACATCCTCAACCAAATGCACGTCCGCTGCGCATGGGAGGGGAAAGGGCACGGGGTGAGGCAGCCCGTACGCAGCTGGTGGCTAATTACTTCACATAGAAAGCACACCCCTCTGGAGCGCACACAGCCCTGGCACATACCATCTGACAATTAATGATGACTCAATCTGACAATTATGATGAACAAAGGGACAGTCAACTGTCAGAACCATAGCAGCCTGAGATTGTTCATCTCGAAGTGTCACAATGTGTGCATCCCTACCTACTGTTAGGGAGAATTCTCTGTTTAGGCTGAATTTCCTAACCTAGTGAGTCCCCCAGCAGCTTTGCTGGATTTCTGGAGTTTGTTTTTTCCATCTTGCCAAGAGTGAGACTCTTTTTCTCCCACTCTTGGACATGAATGTGGTTAATTCCTTTGAATGTCAATGTCTTCTATGGGCTATGGGGTCTTTTACTCCATAGGGTCTCATATGTTTTACTATGTGTGTTACACCGCACCCTCTGTGTCGTAACACCGGGGCGTCCTAGAGGATCTCCACCATAGACTCCATACTCTGGGACTGACTACTGTCTCCCAGGGCATGTAAAGTCACCATTGGCTTTACTAGACCTAAATTTACTAACAGAACTAGTACAAACCATCCTATTGTGGATGTAATAGTAGGGGTAATTCGATTACTCCTGGGTCTGTTATTCGAGGGGGCACTGTCCCGTCCCCCCTCGTCGAGTTTTGGCTGGTGGCAGTGGAAACTACTCGTTATATTCGACCCCGAATATAACTCTATGGGATTCGTCCCATTGTTGGAGGTTAATACTCTTTCTCGTTAATCTCTAACATACCACCGGTTTATTTATCTTAAATAAATCTATCTAGAACTCGGTTTTTAAAATGGCATATGTGTTCGTCTCTGTCTGCAAATAAGTGGTGCCGTGGAACCTATACTTGTCGCACTATTGTTTGGGGAATTGATTTACTTATAGTAATTGTGATTGAAGTTGTTTGCCATATTAGTGCCAGTGTGTTTTCCATAGATGTGTTTTTATAAATAAATAACTATATATCTTTACACCGAAGCTCTGTTCCGTGTTTGCTTGTTCTACTGTGTAAATTGCCCTATTCTGTATTCTCCACATACTGCCTAACTCTTCTTGAGGTAAATCTGACTGTTCAGCCTCAGCTACCAAGTGAATCTGTGTGGTACAGACTGCTACCAAGTGGGTTTACTGCCAAACACCTGTAGTCCTAAATCTTTTGCAGTGGTCCCAGAGGGAACTGCACAGGTTTCTGCCTAACACCTACAGAAACACCACCAATGCAGTGTCATCAAAAGACACACTTCCATGCAGCAACAATGAATACCCACTTGCAAAATACAACATGAGAACAGTGCCATGTCACCTAACCCCTCCCCGGCACGGCCACACAGCACACCATGGCATGTCATGCAATGTGAGAGCAAACAGATTAATCCCCACAGCATGCCCCAAGTGTCACCAACTACAGTGTCCCTAATGGAAACTGGCCACACATGAAATGCTCACAGTAATGCAGGACCAACAACACACATTACCAAATACTTACCAAGAATACCAATCACCTACACAACCTCCAACCTACCATAAACATGACAGTACGGACTTAAAAAATTGGTAGCCTCACTACCTGATAAAGGCAGCACTTCGAACACTTCCAAGTATACAGTGTTAGCGCCACGCAAGAGTGTAGGTGTACTGCTTACAACATGGACTCCAGTCCCAAAATAGACCGCCTTGTGAAGACATGAGAAATGGACCTGCAAATTAGGAGGATGAGATGGATGCAGAGCCACATATCAATACACCATGCAGTGTACAATACAACAACAATATGCACTAGGAATGTATACACAGTATTGACTACAGACTGCCCACACATCAAATGGGAGTCCAACATCACCGTGTACGTCAATGTCACTTGGGCACACCCTTTGCAAGCCCATGGAAACGGGAAGCAGGAGGGGTGTGTGTCACACAAACCCAAGCATCTGACCCAAATTCAGGACAAGCCTGCATGTGCCCAGCCACAATACAGCATATGCCCACGGGAGCCACACAAGGCAACACACTGTCCAAAAAATAAAAAATAAAAATTAAAAAAAAATAAAAATAAAAATAAAAAATGGCCATTAATGGGCCCGGGGGGGTGGGGGAGGCCACCCAGGAGGTCCGAGGACAGGGTGCACACCAAAACCCACCTGTGTGGATCTTGCGAAAAAAAAAAAACACCTCCATGGGCTCATGGCCTGCACGGCTACCCTATTGTTGGAGAATCGCTGCTGTTGCTCTCCTCACCCTCTGCAGCTGCATCAGGAGGTGGTGGCACTATGGGAGGCAGCCCACGCAAAGCCCTAGTCTGGTTCTCCATGGTAGCAAGCATGCGGGTGTGGAAGGTCTGGTTCTGGAGGATAATTGTGCGTAGGTCCCCATGCAACAACTCACGGGATGCCCGGACCTCCGCCCTAATTGCCTGCATCTCAGCTGAGAGCGTACATGTGAGCCGCTCCAGCTGCTGTTCTGTCCTCATGTTAGCTGAAGCCTCAAGCTCAACCAGAGTTGCCCTGAGCTGACGGAGTTCCACCCTCAGGGCTTCCCTGTGGCCCTGGGACTCAATGGAAATGGCTTCCCGCAGAGTCTCCAGTGCCGCCCGCCTATCCCTGTTGGACGCCAACATGTCCTCCCTGTGTGACTGGCTAATGGAGTCTGTTGCCTGCTTTAGCTGTTCAATTAGCCTTTCTTGGGGGAAATGGAAGTGGCCACCCTATCCCTGGCCTGAGCCATCATCTCAGTTGATGCTGCCTGTTGGTTTGCCATACCGTATATGGATTGCTCCCATGCGGTATTGCCAGGTGGCGTACGGCCACCGCGTCGGCGGGCACCCCACCTGTCTGGGGCAAGGCGAACTGCGCCTTGCTGTGCCGGTACTGCCTGAGGCTGCATGACTGCATTCCCCCTCTGATCTGCTGGCCCAGGAACAGGATCAGATGTAGCGGAGTGTGACCCTGCATCTGTAACCACCAAAGGCGGACCTACCAACACTGACATCCCCATTGAGGGTTCTACCCCTGGTGCAGGTGGGTTGGACAGTACAGAATCCCTCCCAGAAACACATACCTGCGACGCAACATGGGTCTCATCAACCGAATCGACACCTGAATAGAGCTCGGGGGAGGTGCACCCAGAGACACCCTTTGAGATGACGGCCTGCAGCAAGTGTGGGTTCTCTCCCACCACCACACCACGTCCCTCACTGGTGCCTGGTCGGGCCTGAGACCCCTCCTGGGTCTGCACCATCTCCACAACCCCAGCAGTATCAGGTGCGTCATCCCCTGCAAAGACATGAAAGAAACGAAATGGGAACAGGCATTAGCAACATGGAACACAATTAGGGCTGAGAAGCAACAGAAACAGTACTTCATTGACACATGTACCACATGACTATAACCCTCCCATGCATGCACTGTCACTGCGTATGAAGGGGAGGCAAATGGCACACATTGATGACACCAAGATGGAAGACCAACAAATTTGCTGCATGCTGCCTAGCAGTGCCATCACACATTGGCCTGTGATTGGCATGTCCAATACACATGCATGACACATGCCATCACACAGATGGCATGTACCCTAGCCATATCACACATGTGACAATAGGACTGAGAAATGCCTAGTGAAAGTGGTGGAATGCAGACAATCAGCCTGAATGAACACAGAATAATATGCAACTATGTTGTGGCAAGATGACAATTCAAAGGCAACTGGCGTGAGGTTGGGCTGAATGTCTACTGTTGCCAGAAGGGATACTGCAACACCCAAATCCTGGTGCGCAGAATGTATTGGATGAAGCACATGGGTGACCCAAACCACTCAGGCACACACCCCTCACCTGGCACTCAATCAGAAGCACTCACACACACACCATGCACATGGATGACACACACATGCATGTGCACTCACCGGACAATGCCTCGTAATCTGGCAGGTCTCCCACACCTTGGATCTGTTCCTCCGTGACGTAGGTCCCAGCAACATACTCATGTGGAGTGAGTTCTATGTCCTCTGCCGGAGACCCACCTCCAGTCACTAGAGTCGCGGCATGACTTGAGGCCGGCTTTTTCTTTGCCCTGCACATAAGGTCATTCCAGCGCTTGTAGCAATCATTAGCTGTGCGCCTCACGAATCCAAGGGCACTTATGAGTTCCCCAATGGTCTGCCAGTGTGCCTGACGTTGTGCAGGTGTGGTCTTGCATCTTGCAGTAATCACCATTTCGCTGTCATGTGCGGACACATACTCCACAAGTGCATCAAGTTCGACCTGATTGAAGCTGGTCTTCCTTGGTGAGCCGGACTGTGTAGCCGTGTCTGGGGCATCAGCCTGTACTGGACGAGCACTCTTCCTCTTCCGCTTGGAAGGTGGTGGTGATACTGAGTGTCCTACGCCGCTCTGGACACTAGGGGCAGGAGCCCCGGTGGACTGTGGACTAGGAGTGTGGGAATGAACACTCACCATGGGACTTGGTGCAGGCATTAGCTGTAGTGTGATGTAGTCAGGGGAACGTCAGCAGGATGGACTAGGACCGACACTGTCCTGGCTGGGACACTCAGAGCCGGGGTGGATGGAACCGCAGCTGCCCCTGCAGCCTCCCCACCCAGCCTACTCGGGGCAGCAGATGACATAGCTGCCCCTGATCCACGTGGGCTGGTGACACCAAGGTGCACCACCACACGTGGCCTAGACCTGCTGACCTGGAAGTCAGCCATGGAGTCACCCAGTGCCAGGTCTGGTGCCACACATGGGGGGCTAGGGGCACCCTGCAAGTCCTGGCCATGTCCCCTACCGTATCCACTATGGCCACCTCTTGTGGCTAACCCACCTTTGCCACCCTTACCGCGTGCTCGCCTCCCAACCATGGCACTGATGTAGTTGTGCGTATGGGAGTTGCAGTAAACTATTGTCCTGGGCAATTGGGGGTCAAAGGGGTAGGGTACTAGATGGAATTCGTACCCTAGTGCTCTAGCAAGGCTGTATGTGACCCCTGGGGGAAGATGACGGGTCACGCAACGCACAGGCACCCCGAAAAAGGGAGATAAAGTGCACGCAACCCCTCCTAGACCACGTGCGTGGAAAAAAAAACATGCACTATGCAGTGGCACCCAGAAACACAAAAATGAACGTATGCGTGTCACACGCAGCCTAGACTGACCTCTGAAGGTGTAGGCAACACACGGGGCAAGCACAGATGTCAAATACGTGCGCGACTCACCATCTGCCAGGAAAAATCAAGTGTAAAATACGCGCGTGTGCACGTTGGCAACACCCCCGCCAAAAGAAGAATTGTACGCTGTCTGAGGAGACAGGACAACAGGAGAAGTGAATGCTGTTTGAGGAAAATTGGCCCTGGAAAAAGACAAGAAGAGAAAAAACTGTCAGAGGTAACAGGGAGTACGAACTTGGAACCCCGTGAAGTAAATCGCGTGTGAACCGACAAGAAGTACAGATTTCACCCACTCACTCTCCATGAAAAGCACGTACAAGGAAATGGCGTTCTACACGTACCTTTTAAACATGCCCACACGTCCAGCGTCACTTCCGCGTGTACGCGCTAAGGCCCCATCCTCCAATTCCACACGCTGACACTCTGACGTGCAGTCATTGGACGTGTAACATGCACCCGTGTACAGGGAAACGCCCGCGCACGCACGTCACAGACGCCCATACGCGCTGTTGGCCTTTGGGACAATGAATTTGTGTACGTGTGCTTACGCGCTTACGCGCTAAGGCCCTTACCTCGAATTACACGCAGACCTGCTGGATTTTCACGTGCCAAATCACTCCGTATCAAGCTGGCCACGCGTAAGCACACGGAAGACCACGCTCCTGCCCAGAAGGCCGAATTACTGCCCCCCAGAGCCCCGAGCACGCTCCCACCTGCCATCTGCTGCTGCCTGATTGCCTGCTGCCCACGTGCCCTGCCATTTGCTGCCTGCACATCAGCCAGGGGGGCTGTTGCTGTGACCACCCCTGCTGGAACCGAAGACTCCCGACTGGGATTCCATCGCTCCACAGACCAGCCCCAGGACCCAGTTGCCCACCCACTCCTGCCTCTGGGGTTGTCATGTCGGGCACTGCAACATCTGGCACCACTGACAACCCCCGGCCAGAGAGGCAGAGGGGCACCAGCTTCACTGCCACCGAAGTTGGTTTCCTGGTGGAGCAAGTCCTGGGGCAGTATGATGCCCTCTTCAGTAGTTTGCGTGCCGACAAGGAAGGACGGACTCGGATCTGGACAGACATCGTGACTGCCATCAACGCGGAGGGGGTGGCAGTCCGCGACTTCCAACATGTCAAGAAGCGCTGGGAGGACTTCAGGTCCAGGACCCTCAACAAGGCCTGGCGCCTCTTGAAGGCAGCGGATGCTAAGGGGCGCCGGGGCCACTTGTCGGACGATCAGATGAGGGTCCTGGAACGCATATCCCCAGCGCTCCACGTCCAGGTCCTTGAGAGGCAGACCCGTCTGGAGTCGAGCGGTAAGTGTACATGCATCATGATTGTAAGCTGTGCGTGTGGTGATGTGCCAGTAGTGTGCAGGTTGCACATGTGTTTGTATGGGGCCGAGTAGGGGTGGGGGTGTACAGGGCCGTGAGGCTAACACATGCGAGGGCTGTCATGTGTGAGACATGGATGGTGCTTGTGTGTGTAGGCTTGCATGCCAAATGCAGTTGTGTGGGCAAACATGTTTGGATGAATGTGTATGTAAGTAGGCATGTTCGTGATGTCACACATGGATGTTGTTTTCAGCTGCATGTATCAGCACTGTGTACATGTGCATGTGTGTGTATTTGACAAGGGTGCAACAGTGATGCAACATGAATGCATGTGACAGCGGGATGTGGAAGCCTGATTGGCAGATGTGACATGGATGCCCATCTGAACACTGCGACAGTTGGCAGAGGTGTACACATGCATGCAAGTGTGGTGGTGTGTGTACATGTGTAGTGCACTCCCTGTGTTGCATGTGATGTCTGGCTCACCTTTGCCTGCTCATGCTGTTGTATGTGTATGGATGGTGCTGGCAGTTGCGATATGGCTGTGGTATGGCTCATGTGTGCAAGTTGAAATTACATGTGTGTTGGCGATTGTGATGCCATGTCTGAGGTTTGCCAATGCCACTCATGTACAACTGTCATGTGTGTATGTGTCCATTGTACAGTGCCCTGATGCCTGTGTTTTATTTCTCCCTGTCTGCAGTGTCAACTGATGAAGAGGGCGGAGAAGGTGCTGTGGAGCACAGCGGCGGGGATCGCACCGCCAGCCGGAGACGCAAGGCCCGGCTCCCCTCCCAGGTTGTGATCTCGTCGGGGAGTGAGGAGTCCGGTGCCACGTCCCAGGCCGCAGCTGCCGGGGGAGGTCCAAGAGGCGGAGGTCGGAGTTGGACTCCTCGGCAGCAGAAGGGGCAGTTGGGACCCCACAGGGCCCAATGGGGGAAGATGGCACAGAGTCATCCAGGTTGGTGGGGGGTTTGGTGGAGGAGGAGGCCGTGCAAGCAACAGAGATGGGGTCTGGCGGTGGGGATTCCACTGGTGCTAGTGGTGCAGTGCAGGACCAGGGACAGGAGGCAGCACAGGCCGCCACAGAGGTGCCTGTGTGCAATGCTGTCCCTGATCCTGTCACTGCATCACCTTGCACCAGCAGGGATGCCTACGTCCAGACCCGTTTTCAGGCAGGGGATGAGCTCACAACAACTGGCCTTCCTCTGCCTGCATACGTGGCTATCCGGGTCTGGGTTGAGCCTGTACTGACTGGTGTGGCGTTGCGTCAACGGGCCATGCGAGGTGACCTGCAGTCTTTTCATGAGGAGACTGCACGTCATCTCGAATGGCTCGTTGACCGCGTCGGCCTACTGGGAAAGGTCACCCAGGCTGGATTCCTCTTTTTGATGGGGCTTTCTCAGACCCCCTCCTCAACTAAACCCTCTATGCGCCAGTCGTCCTCCGTGCCATCTTCCCACCCATTAGTCACCTGGGTCCCCTGTGGAGCTGCCTCTGACGGTGCGGCCAGGCTGGTGGAGGAGGCATCCCTGCCACAGTCGGGAGTCGGACGTCCGTCAGGGGTGGACACATCAACGACTGCACCCCAGCCGGTGGAGGATGTGCAGGCAGCAGGAGCCAGGGCACGGGCAGAGGCACAGCAGCAGCAGCAACGAGGTGGGAGCCATGATGGCTCGGGGCCTTCGACATCGGAGGAGCAGGCATCAGACGGAGGGCAGGAGGACCCAGGACGGGAAGTGTCTTCCGTGTGGCAGCGGTTGGGCCTCTCCATAGATGCGGAGCGGCAGCGGGCGGAAGAGGCACGGCTCACGATGGTCAGGGCGGAGAACTCCATGCGGAGGGCCCTGAGGCGGGCCGAGTACCTCGAGGCAATCCGCAGGGAGTTGGAGGTGAACATGTCGGCGGCCCTGCGGACCCTCGGGCCATGGAGGAGGACTGCCTCCGGGACATTGAGCAGGAGTTTGATGATGCCCTAGCCCAGAACATCCTGAAGTGAGTTGTCGGACTAGCCCGCTGCCCTTGTAAATAGTTCTGTAGTTAGTGTTAGGTTTCCTTTGGTTTTACATTTTTTTTTTACCTTTTGGACAATGGGCCACATTTTTGTATATAGTTTTTTTTATTAGGTAGTGTTATTAGATAGGTTTCATTTCTTCTGTTGGGATCATGGACCCTGGATTATTTATCTGTATATAGTTAACTGTTGGATTTTCATTTTGTTTTTTATGATTTACCCATGGAGCAATGGTTTTCGATTTTAATTTTCCATTGGATTTACTTTTGTGAACTGTGACTTTGGACACCTTTCCTTTGGATTATGATTTGTGGTTTTACATTATTTCACGGACATGCTGCTTTTTTTTTTTTTAATTCCCATTTTTGTTTGTTTATTTTTGATTCAATTTATGTTGCTTTTAATACACATTTTATCTTCAAACTTCAATGTGTAGTATCATCTCATTGGTTTCATGCATATCATGATATGGGTTTTGACATTCACTGACACCCATTGTGTGTATGTGAGGGACATGTGTTCATTTACAAACTTGCCATTGGGGTTCTATCATGTAATTGCCATTTCTAAGTGGGTGGATGCAATACTCGGCTGGGGTTTTGGCATTTGGAGGCTGACCATAAGGGCCAGGGATCTAGATTGTGATGACATGTTGGCTGGGGGAGATGAGTGGGGGCCTGTTGGAGGGTGCCCCTGACTGGTGGGGGGTGGGGGTGCTGGGAGACATGAGTGGAGGCCTGGTGGAGGGTGCCCCTGGATGCAGGGGGGTAGGGGTGCAGGGGGACATGAGTGGGGGCCTGGTGGAGGGTGCAATACAGTGCTGCGGGGTGGGGGTGCAGGGAGACATGAATTGGGGCCTGGTGGAGGGTGCCCCTGGATACAGGGGGTGGGGGTCCAGGGGGACATGAGTGGGGGCCTGGTGGAGGGGGCCCTGACTGGTGGGAGGTGGGGGTGCTGGGAGACATGAGTTGGACATGAGTGGGGGCCTGGTGGAGGGTGCCCCTGGAGGCAGGGCGGTGGGGGTTCAGGGAGACATGAGTGGGGGCCTGGTGGAGGGTGCCTCTGGATGCAGGGGGGTGGGGATGCAGGGGGACATAGGTGGGGGCCTGGTGCAGGGTGCCCCTGACTGGTGGGGGGTGGGGGTGCTTGGAGACATGAGTGGGGGCCTGGTGGAGGGTGCCCCTGACTGGTGGGGGGTGGGGTGCAGGGAGACATGAGTGGGGGCCTGGTGGAGGATGCACCACAGTGCTGGGGGGTGGGGGTGCAGGGAGACATGAGTTGGACATGAGTGGGGGCCTGGTGGAGGGTGCCCCTGACTGGTGGGGGTGGGGGTACAGGGAGACATGGAGGGTGCCCCTGGATGCAGGGGGGTGGGGATGCAGGGGGACATGAGTGGGGGCCTGGTGGAGGGTGCCTTACAGTGCTGGGGGTGGGGGTGCTGGGAGACATGAGTTGGACATGAGTGGGGGCCTGGTGGAGGGTGCACCACAGTGCTGGGGGGTGGGGGTGCAGGGGGACATGAGTGGGGGCCTGGTGGAGGGTGCCCCTGGATGCAGGGGGGTGGGGGTGCAGGGAGACATGAGTGGAGGCCTGGTGGAGGGTGCCCCTGACTGGTGGGGGTGGGGGTGCTGGGAGACATGAGTGGGGGCCTGGTGGAGGGTGCCCCTGGATGCAGGGGAGTGGGGGTGCAGGGGGACATGAGTGGGGGCCTGGTGGAGGGTGCCCTACAGTGCTGGGGGGTGGGGGTGCAGGGGGACATGAGTGGGGGCCTGGTGGAGGATGCCCGTGACTGGTGGGGGGTGGGGGTGCTGGGAGACATGAGTGGGGGCCTGGTGGAGGGTGCCCCTGGATGCAGAGGGATGGGGGTGCAGGGAGACATGAGTGGGGGCCTGGTGGAGGGTGCCCCTGGATGCAGGGGGGTGGGGGTGCAGGGAGACATGAGTGGGGGCCTGGTGGAGGGTGCCCCTGGATGCTGGGGGGTGGGGGTGCAGGGAGACATGAGTGGGGTCTGGGGGAGGGTGGCCCACAGTGCTGGGGGGTGGGGGTGCAGGGGGACATGCGTGGGGGCCTGGTGGAGGGTGCCCCTGACTGGTGGGGGGTGGGGGTGCTGGGAGACATGAGTGGGGGCCTGGTGGAGGGTGCCCCTGGATGCAGGGGGGTGGGGGTGCAGGGGGACATGAGTGGGGGCCTGGTGGAGGGTGCCCCTGAATGCAGGGGGGTGGGGGTGCAGGGAGACATGAGTGGGGGCCTGGTGGAGGGTGCCCTACAGTGCTGGGGGGTGGGGGTGCAGGGGGACATGAGTTGGACATGTGTGGGGGCTTGCTGGCAGGTGCCCCACAGTGCTGGGGGGTGAGGGTGCTGGGAGACATGCGTTGTTGATCAGTAGTTGTTAGGCGGAAACCTGTGCAGTTCCCTCTGGGACCACTGCAAAAGATTTAGGACTACAGGTGTTGGGCGGTGAACCCACTTGGTAGCAGTCTGTACCACACAGATTCACCTGGTAGCTGTGGCTGAGCAGTCAGACTTCCCTCAAGAAGAGTTGAGCAGTATGTGGAGTATACAAGATAGGGCAATTCTTCACAGCAAGACAAGTAAACACGCAACGAGGCTTAGTGTAAAGATATTAAGGTATTTATTTATAACAAAACATCTATGAAAAACACTATGGCAAGTCACGGCAAACAAATCGAACACAATTACTCTACGAAGAAGAAACGATCAATCCCCCTAGCAATATTTCGACAACTCTAGGTTCTACTGGCACCACTTATTTTCAGACAGAGGTGTATACCTCAACCTAGATGACACTCTAATATTTGTTAGGACGGGAGAGAAAAAGATAGGCAGGTTATGAAATCAACACAGTTCAATCCTACGCGGATAAAATGCAAGGCAGGAAGGCAAGAATCACAATAGATCGTAAATTTCAGAGGCCAGGCCCACTCGGAGAGAGGCAAGGCGCGATGTCCCAAAAAGTCTCTAGTGGAGATGCATTCAAGTCTTTATAGCAAATTGTTATCGGCAGATTGAACCAGTTCAGAACAATGAATGAGAAAAGCTTGGAGGCGACCCAACGGAACGGAGAGGATTAAGACACCTCACTCGAACCGATCGAAAGGGAAGCCAGGCGGACACGGTACCTTGTTGTGGAGGGCAGCTCCGGCGGGGGCAGTTGTTCCTGGTGGTGGATGCACGTCGGGTCTTTGCCAAGAGTAGAGAGGTTCTCGTGGTCGAAGAAAGTGAAGTCCGGTGCACCACCAGGGAAGAGACCAGCCGCAGAGTGCTCCGTCACAAGGCACCACCTTTTGGTCGCGGTTCAGGGGTAGTGGCTATCCGGTTGCCGAGGTGCTCTGCATGGGCAATTCGACCACTGCGTCCTGAGGCGAATAAAAAGCAAAGGGGACTGGTTGTTCCCACCAGTCAGGGGAAGAGACTCTCCGGCAGGGAGATCTCCTCTGTCGTAGGGAAGTGGTGAGTCGGATCCGCAGGGCTCCACCGGAGGTGTCGTCGTGCAGGTCGGCTCAGCGTTACCCTCGTCGGATTCTTAGGTCCTGTGGCGACTTCTGAAGATCCAGTCCCAAAAGCCCTGCTTTTATGCAGAAAACCCCCATTCATTCAGCCTAGCTGTCAATCAACACATGCTAAGTGGTGAGCGGGGAGGCTCACCACTTGGGCCAATCACTCCAGAGTGCGACCGGAGTTGGCAAGGCAACTCGGTCCAGGGTGCCTAAACCCCCTCCCACACCCCTGTGGTAACCCAGACAGAATGGCACCACTTTGGAGGGTCTCTGTACAAAAGGCTCAACCTTTGGTTTAGGAGTCACAGAGACGAACACAGACGCCATTTTAAAAACCGAGTTCTGGCAGAAAATACCATCCGGTAAACTTATTTAAGATAAGTAGACCGGTGGTACGTTAGAGATTAACGAGGAAAAGTATCAATCTCCAACAATGGGACAAATCCCATAGGGTTATGTCCGGGGTCGAACTTAACAAGTAGTTTCCACTGCCACCAGCCAAAACTCGACGAGGGGGGACGTGACAGTCTCTCCTCGAGTAAAAGGTCCAGGAGTAATCGAATTACCCCTACTAGTACGTCCACAATAAGATGGTTTGTACTAGTCCTGTTGGTAAATTTAGGTCTAGTAAAGCCAATGGTGACTTTACATGCCCGGGGAGACGGTAGTCAGTCCCCGGGTATGGAGTCTATGGTGGGGGTCCGCTAGGACGCACCCATGTTACGGCACGTAAGGTGCGGTGTAACACATATAGAAAAACATATGAGACCCTATGGAGTAAAAGACCCCATAGCCCATAGAACACATTGACATTCGAAGGAATTACACACATACATGTCCAAGAGTGGGAGAAAAGAGTCTCACTCTTGGCAGGATGGAAAAAAACAGACTCCCGAAATCCAGCAAAGCTGCTGGGGGACTCACTAGGTTAGGAAATTCAGCCTAAACAGAGAATTCTCCCTAACAGTAGTGCAAGGTGACATGTGGCTTGGCTGGGGGGCATGGCCATGGTGGATGGGCTGCCTGCGGGACATGGGCAGGGGTACAGGGTGGTCCCCTGTGGTGTGGGCTGGCTGCAGGGACCATGAAGGGTGTAGAGGGAACACCTGGGCGGACCCACACGGCCAATTCACGTGTAGTGCTCCCCGTGCACCCCAGAAATACACATGCCCTGTTGGAATCGCGTGTGATACTTCCCGCGCACCCCTGAAATACACGTACCCTGATGGAATTGCGTGTGATACTTCCCGCGCACCCCTGAAATACACGTACCCTGATGGAATCGCGTGTGATACTTCCCACGCACCCCTGAAATACACGTACCCTGATGGAATCGCCTGTGATACTCCCCGCGCACCCCTGAAATACACGTACCCTGCTGATTTTGCGTGTGATACTTCCCGCGCACCCCTGGAATACACGTGCCCTGATGGAATCGCATGTGATACTTCCCGCGCACCCCTGGAATACACGTGCCCTGATGGAATCGCGTGTGATACTTCCCACGCACCCCTGAAATACACATACACTGATGGAATCGCGTGTGATATTTCCCGCGTACCCCTGAAATACACGTACCCTGCTGATTTTGCATGTGATACTTCCCGCGCACCCCTGGAATACACGTACACTGATGGAATCGCGTGTGATACTTCCCACGCACCCCTGAAATACACATACCCTGCTCATTTTGCGTGTGATACTTCACGCGCACCCCTGATGTACACGTACCCAGGACAATCGCGTGTGAAACTTCCCGCAAACCACTGAAATACAGGTTCCCCGCTTGGCGTTTGCTGTTTGGCAGCCCTGTGAACTGGTCCAGGGTTAGCGCAGCCCTTTGCGATGAATTGGGAATTTTGAAGGCTTTTCCTTGCGCGAGGGCGTTCTTGGGGGCGTAACTGGCGCTGCTGCAGGGTCGCTGCGCCACTCTCCGCCACGGCTGGTTTTGGAGGCTGGAATCCATGAATACGCTGTGAGATGAAATGGATTTTATCGCATGCGGCTGGCGCAAGTGTATCGGACGGGGACACTGAGCGTCAGCCGCGTGCGCCACTTTTGTGCGAAATTCTATGAATTACCCTGTATGTCTGTTGCCATCAGAGCGCAGAGAAGCCTCAACATATTGACACAATCTCCCTTTGCCTGCAAAGCATATGAGCACAGCCAGTCACCTATTATCCGTATGTGTGTCTCACAGCTTGTTCTCAGTTTTTGAAAATACCATAAAGTCATAATTTTTACATTACCAACTAATTTTCAACATATTTGTTAAACCATAAAATCATCAGTCATCGTCAACATCAATCAGAGGGTATATATATTTATATATATATTCAGTGAAAAAAGTTTGTTAAAGGGACGTTATGGTTAAGTTGCGCTACTAAAAACCTATGAAATTCAGTGAAAAAACTTTGTCAAAGGGACATCATGGTTCCAAGTAAAACCGAAAAACCCTTGAAATTCGCCAGTTATGTTTTGTTTGTTTTGTTTATTATTTATAATGCGCACCAGACCCAGGAGCAACAGGGTGCAGCAGTAAGGATATGTTAAACTTAGTTACATGGCCAACAGGCCGACATATATAATAACACATCAGTATATACAGAGTAAATTACATAATCGCAAGAGAATGCACTGAGATTACATGGGTACAGGAAATACAGGACAAAATAGACAGTGGCATATCAATATATACAATGTAGGTTGCATGGTTAGGTGGCGTAGAGTAAGGTGGACGCAGTACATTAGGAGAGTTGTCCAGGTGGACTTGGTGCAAAGTAGGTGACTCCATAGGCAGAGGATAGGAAGCAGAGCGTCGAGAGGGTGTTAGTCTGAGTTTATTTGTCATTTTCTTTTAGCCAGTTGGTCAAAATCTGTCTGAATTTGGCATAAGGCTGGGGGGCTCTAATACCTGGAGGTAGGGAGTTCCATAGTTGCGCGGCCTTGACTGGGAAGCTATGTCCCCCAATAGTGGATAGTCTAAATCGTGGAACTTGGAGGCAGTTGGAGTTAGCTATTCTCGTCGGTGTGGAGGATGTTTTTTTGCAAATTCTGTCTGTAAGGTAGGGTGGTCAATTATTATTGAGGCACTTGTGGGTAAGGGAGGCAGTCTTGAGTTTGATTTTATCAAGGGTCGATAACCATTTGTATTCTCTTCTAGTAGAGGAGATATGCTCACTTCTATTGATCTTCAATGCTGCTCTCAGGACATTGTTCTGGAGAACCTGTATTTTATGGATGGTTTGTTTATTCGCTCCGATGTAGAGTGCGTTACAATAATCCAATTTGGAAAGTATGAGGGCTCTAGCCAGCGTGAGGCAACTGTCAGTGGAGAGGAATTGTTTACTAGCTCTGATGATTTTGCATGCGTATGCAGTAGCCGATGCAAGGGAGTTAACTTGTTTAGTGAAGTTCATAGTGGCGTCTAGGTAGAAGCCTAGGGTCTTCACTTCCTTTGCTACTTTTATGTTATTACCATCAATAGCGAAATTGGCATAATCTGGGCTAAATTTGGCTAAGAAGGTCGGGGTGCCTAGGATAATGAGCTCGGTTTTGTCGTCGTTCAGACATAGACCATGAGTGGCCATCCATGCCTGAACGATACTGTAAATTCTATTCACCAAAGCCAGATCAACGGCGTAATCTCCTGAAAGCGGAAGGAGGATTTGGGTATCGTCTGCATAGTTAGTATAGGCGATACCCAAATGGTCCATTTCGTCGAAGAGGGGCTTGGTGAATACGTTGTAGAGTGTGGGTGACACACAGGATCCCTGTGGAACGCCGCAGGTTATGGGTATAGGGTCTGCTGAGGCCGAGGGAGAGAAGACTCTCATGGTCCGGTTACTCAGAAAAGACTTGATCCAGGTTATGGCTTCCTTAGAGAAATGGGCTGCGGAATCTAGGTGACTACATAGGACTTTATGGTCGACCAGGTCGAATGCAGCCGAGAGGTCTAGAAGGAGGAGTAGTGCTGCTTGGCCTTTGTCTCTAAACTCATCTATTTGGGCCTTAAGGCCAATTAAGCAACCATAACTCGCGCCACCACTGTGCACTGCTAAGACTAACACCCAGGACATCAAAGATGACATCACAATGTCATTGATGACATTGGGCATGAGCGGAGGGTGGGGGGAACATGAGGGAGACACGGGGCATGAGCGGGGGTGGGGGGAACAGGGCGCACACGGGGCATGAGGGGGGGTGGGGGAACAGGGCACACACAGGGCATGAGCGGGGGTGGGGGAACAGGGTGCACACACGGGGCATGAGTGGGGGTGGGGGGAACAGGGGAGACACACGGGGCATGAACGGGGGGTGGGGGGAAGGGGAGAGAGACATGGGGCATGAGCAGGTTTGGGGGGAAGGGGAGAGACACAGGGCATGAGCAGGGGGTGGGGGGAAAGGAGGGAGACATGGGGCATGAGCGGGGGCTGGAGGAAGGGGAGAGACACACAGGGCATGAGCGGGGGGTGGGGAAAGGGGAGAGAGACACAGGGCATGAGCGGGAGGTGGGGGAAGGGGAGAGAGACATGGGGCATGAGCGGGGGGTGGGGGGAAGGGGAGAGAGACACAGGGCATTAGCGGGGGGTGGGGGTAGAGGAGAGAGACACAGGGCATGAGCGGGGGTGGGGGGAAGGGGAGAGAGACATGGGGCATGAGCGGGTTTGGGGGGAAGGGGAGAGACACAGGCATGAGCGGGGGGTGGGGGGGTAACACAAGGGAGACATGGGGCATGAGCGGGTAGTGGGGGGTAACAGGGGAGACAGGGCATGGGTGGGGGGTAACACAAGGGAGACACGGGGCATGAGTGGGGGTGGGGGGTAACACAAGGGAGACACGGGGCATGAGCTGGGGGTGGGGGGTATCACAAGGGAGACACGGGGCATCAGCGGGGGGTTGGGGGTAACAGGGGAGACAGGTCATGAGCGGAGGGTGGGGGGGAACAGGGGAGACACAGGGCATGAGCGGGAGGTCGGGGGGAAGTGGAGAGAGACACGGGGCATGAGCGGGCGGTGGGGGGAACAGTAGGGAGACACGGGGCATGAGCGGGGTTGGGCGGCGGGAGGGATAGAGACATGGGGCATGAGCGGGGAGTGGGCGGTGGGAGGGATAGAGACACGGGGCATGAGCGGGGGTGGGCGGCGGGATGGATAGAGACACGGGGCATGAGCGGGGGTGGGTAGCGGGAGGGATAGAGACATAGAGACACGGGGCATGAGCGGGGGAGGGATAGAGACACGGGGCATGAGCGGGGTGAGGGATAGTGACATGGGGCATGAGCGGGGGGTGGGCAGTGGGAGGGATAGACACACGGGGCATGAGCGGGGGGTTGGCGGCGGGAGGGATAGACACACGGGGCATGAGCGGGGGGTGGGCGGGAGGAATAGACACACGGGGCATGAGCAGGGGTGGGCGGCGGGAGGGATAGACGACACATGGGCATGAGCGGGGGGTGGGCGGCGGGAGGGTTAGACACATGGGGCATAAGCGGGGGGTGGGCGGCCGGAGGGATAGACACACAGGGCATGAGCGGGGGGTCGGAGGGTGGGGGGGAGAGACACACAGGGCATGAGCTGGGGTGGGGGGGAGGGGAGAGACACACGGGGCATGAGCAGGGGGTGGTCGGAGGGAGGGATAGAAACACAGGGTATGAGCGGGGGGTGGGCGGCGGGAGGGATAGAGACACGGAGCATGAGCGGGGGGTGGGCGGCGTCAGGGATAGACACACAGGGCATGAGCGGGGGGTCGGAGGGGTGGGGGGAGTGGAGAGACACACGGGGCATGAGCGGGGGTAGGGGGAGGCGAGAGACACACAGGGCATGAGTGGGGGGTGAGCGACGGGAGGGATAGAGACACAGGGCATGAGCAGGGGTGGGCGGTGGGAGGGATAGAGACACGGGGCATGAGCGGGGGTGGGCGGCGTGAGGTATAGACACACGGGGTATGAGCGGGGGGTCAGGGGTTGGGGGAGGGGAGAGACACACAGGGCATGAGCGGGGGTAGGGGGAGGGGAGAGACACACGGGGCATGAGCAGGGGTGGGCGGGAGGGTTGGAGACACACGGGGCATGAGCGGGGGTGGGGGGGGGGAGAGACACATAGGGCATGAGCGGGGGTGGGGGGAGGGGAGAGACACACGGGGCATGAGCAGGGGGTGGGCGGCAGGAGGGATAGAGACACGGGGCATGAGCGGGAGGGAGAGAGACACATGGGGCATGAGCTGGGGGTGGGCGGGAGGGGGAGAGACACACAGGGCATGAGCGGGGGTGGGCAGCGGGAGGGATAGACACACGGGGCATGAGCGGGGGGTGGGCAGCGGGAGGGATAGAGACATGGGGCATGAGTGGGGTGGTGGGCGGCGGGAGGGATGGACACACGGGGCATGAGCGGGGGGTGGGCAGAGGGAGGGATAGAGACACGGGGCATGAGCGGGGGTGGACTTCGGGAGGGATAGACACACAGGGCATGAGCGGTGGGAGGGATAGACAAACGGGGCATGAGCGGGGGTGGGAGGCGGGAGGGATAGACACACGGTGCATGAGCGGGGGCTGGGCGACCTTTAGGGATAGACACACGGGGCATGAGCGGGGGATGGGCGGCAGGAGGGATAGAGACACGGGGCATGAGCGGGGGTGGGCGGCGGGAGGGATAGAGACACGGGGTATGAGTGGGGGGGTGGGCGGCGGGAGGGATAGACACACGGGGCATGAGCGGGGGGTGAATTGGGAGGGATAGAGACACGGGGCATGAGTGGGGGGTGGGCGGCGGGAGGGATAGAAGCACGGGGCATGAGCGGGGGGTGGGCGGCGGGAGGGATAGAGACACAGGGCATGAGCGGGTGGTGGGTGGGAGGGAGGGATAGACACACGGGGCTTGAGCGGGAGGGAGAGAGACACACGGGGCTGAGCGGGGGGTGGGCGGGAGGGGGAGAGACACACGGGGCATGAGCGGGGGGTGGGCGGGAGGGAGAGAGACACACGGGGCATGAGCGGGGGGTGGGCGGGAGGGGGAGAAACACACGGGGCATGAGCGGGGGTGAGGGGGGAGGGGGTGAGACACATGGGGCATGAGCAGGGGGTGGGCGGGAGGGGGAGAGACACACGGGGCATGAGCGGGGGGTGGGCGGGTGGGGGAGAGACACATGGGGCATGAGCGGGAGTGGGCGGGAGGGGGAGAGACACATGGGGCATGAGTGGGGGGTGGGGGGGAGGGGGAGAGACACCCGGGGCATGAGCGGGGGTGGGGGTGAGGGAGAGAGACACACGGGGCATGAGCAGGGGGTGGGCCGTAGGGGAAGAGACACATGGGGCATGAGCGGGGGGTGGGCGGGAGGGGGAGAGACACACGGGGCATGAGCGGGGGGTGAGCGGGAGGGGTAGAGACACACGGGGCATGAGCGGGGATGGGGGGAGGGAGAGAGACACATGGGGCACGAGTGGGGGGTGGGGGGGAGGGAGAGAGCCACACGGGGCATGAGCGGGGGGTGGGCGGGAGGGGGAGAGACACACGGGGCATGAGCGGGCGGTGGGCGGGAGGGGGAGAGACACACAGGGCATGAGCTGGGGTGGGGGGAGGGAGAGAGACACATGGGGCATGAGCGGGGGGTGGGTGGGAGGGAGAGAGACACACGGGGCATGAGCGGGGGGTGGGCGGGAGGGGGAGAGACACACGGGGCATGAGCAGGCGGTGGGTGGGAGGGGGATAGACACACAGGGCATGAGCGGGGGTGGGCGGGAGGGGGAGAGACACACGGGGCATGAGCAGGCGGTAGGTGGGAGGGGGATAGACACACAGGGCATGAGCGGGGGTGGGGGTAGGTCGAGAGACACACGGGGCATGAGCGGGGTAGCGAGACACACGGGCATAAGCAGGGGGTGGGCGGGAGGGGGAGAGACACACGGGGCATGAGCGGGCGGTGGGCGGGAGGGGGAGAGACACACAGGGCATGAGCTGGGGTGGGGGGAGGGAGAGAGACACATGGGGCATGAGCGGGGGGTGGGTGGGAGGGAGAGAGACACACGGGGCATGAGCACGGGGTGGGCGGGAGGGGGAGAGACACACGGGGCATGAGCAGGCGGTGGGTGGGAGGGGGATAGACACACAGGGCATGAGCGGGGGTGGGGGTAGGTCGAGAGACACACGGGGCATGAGCGGGGTAGCGAGACACAAGGGCATAAGCGGGGGGTGGGTGGGAGGTTGGAGAGACACACGGGGCATGAGCAGGGGTAGGGGGAAGGAGAGAGACACACAGGGCATGAGCGGGGGTGGGCGGGAGGGGGAGAGACACATGGGGCATGAGCGGGGGGTGGGCGGGAGGTGAGAGACACACAGGGCATGAGCGGGGGTGGGGGGAGGGAGAGAGACACACGGGGCATGAGCGGGGGGTGGGCCGGAGGGGGAGAGACACGCGGGGGGTGGGCGGTAGGGGGAGAGACACACGGGGCATGAGCGGGGGTTGGGGGGAGGGAGAGAGACTCACGGGGCATGAGCAGGGGGTGGGCAGTAGGGGGAGAGACACACGGGGCATGAGCGGGGGGTGGGCGGGAGGGGGAGAGACACACGGGCATGAGCAGGTGTGGGTGGAGGGAGATAGACACACGGGGCATGACAGGGGGGTGAGCGGGAGAGACACACGGGGCATGAGCGGGGGGTGGGCGGTGGGAGGGATAGAGACACGGGGCATGAGCGGGGGTGGGCGGCGGGAGGGATAGAGACACGGGGCATGAGCGGGGATGTGAATTGGGAGGGATAGAGACACGGGGCATGAGCGGGGGGTGGGCGGCGGGAGGGATAGAGGCACGGGGCATGAGCGGGGGGTGGGTGGCGGGAGGGATAGAGACACGGGGCATGAGCGGGGGGTGGGTGGGAGGGAGGGATAGACACACAGGGCATGAGCGGGAGGGAGAGAGACACACGGGGCATGAGCGGGGGGTGGGCGGGAGGGGGAGAGACACACAGGGCATGAGCGGGGGTGGGCGGGAGGGGGAGAGACACACGGGGCATGAGCGGGGGGTGGGCGGGTGGGGGAGAGACACATGGGGCATGGGCGGGAGGGGGAGAGACACATGGGGCATGCGTGGGGGGTGGGCGGGAGGGGGAGAGACACACAGGGGAATGAGCGGGGTGGGGGTGAGGGAGAGAGAAACACAGGGCATGAGCAGGGGGTGGGCGGTAGGGGGAGAGACACATGGGGCATGAGCGGGGGGTGGGCGGTAGGGGGAGAGACACACGGGGCATGAGCGGGGGGTGAGCGGGAGGGGTAGAGACACACGGGGCATGAGCAGGGATGGGGGGAGGGAGAGAGACACACGGGGCATGAGCGGGGGGTGGGGGGAGGGAGAGAGACACACGGGGCATGAGCGGGGGGTGGGCGGGAGGGGGAGAGACACACGGGGCATGAGCGGGCGGTGGGCCGGAGGGGGAGAGACACACAGGGCATGAGCTGGGGTGGGGGGAGGGAGAGAGACACATGGGGCATGAGCGGGGGGTGGGTGGGAGGGGGAGAGACACACGGGGCATGAGCAGGCGGTGGGCGGGAGGGGGAGAGACACACAGGGCATGAGCTGGGGTGGGGGTGAGGGACAGAGACACATGGGGCATGAGCGGGGCACGAGCGGGGTAGCGAGACACACGGGCATAAGCGGGGGGTGGGTGGGAGGTTGGAGAGACACACAGGGCATGAGCGGGGGTGGGGGCAAGGAGAGAGACACACAGGGCATGAGCGGGGGGTGGGCGAGAGGGGGAGAGACACATGGGGCATGAGCGGGGGGTGGGCGGGAGGGGGAGAGACACACATGGCATGTGCGGGGGTGGGGGGGAGGGAGAGAGACTTACAGGGCATGAGCAGGGGGTGGGCGGTAGGTGGAGAGACACACGGGGCATGAGCTGGGGCTGGGCGGGAGGGGGAGAGACACACGGGCATGAGCAGGTGTGCGTGGAGGGAGAGAGACACACGGGCCATGACCGGGGGGTGAGCGGGAGGGGGAGAGACACACAGGGCATGAGCGGGGGTGGGGGGGAGGGAGAGAGACACACGGGGCATGAGTGGGGGGTGGGGGGGAGGGAGAGAGACACACGGGGCATGAGCGGGGGTGGGCGGGAGGGGGAGAGACACACAGGGCATGAGCGGGCGGTGGGCGGGAGGGGGAGAGACACAGAGGGCATGAGCGGGGTGGGGGTGAGGGAGAGAGACACACGGGGCATGAGCGGGGGTGGGCGGGAGGGGGAGAGACACACGGGGCATGAGCGGGGGATGTGCGGGAGGGGGAGAGACACGCGGGGCATGAGCGGGTGGTGGGCGGTGTTAGGGAGAATTCTCTGTTTAGGCTGAATTTTCTAACCTAGTGAGTCCCCCAGCAGCTTTGCTGGATTTCTGGAGTTTGTTTTTTTCCATCTTGCCAAGAGTGAGACTCTTTTTTTCTCCCACTCTTGGACATGAATGTGGATAATTCCTTTGAATGTCAATGTGTTCTATGGGCTATGGGGTCTTTTACTCCATAGGGTCTCATATGTTTTACTATTGTGTTACACCACACCCTCCGTGCCGTAACACTGGGGCGTCCTAGAGGATCCCCACCATAAACTCCATACCCTGGGACTGACTACTGTCTCCCAGGGCATGTAAAGTCACCATTGGCTTTACTAGACCTAAATTTACTAACAGAACTAGTACAAACCATCCTGTTATGGACGTACTAGTAGGGGTAATTCGATTACCCCTGGGTCTGTTATTCGAGGGGGCGCTGTCCCGTCCCCCCTCGTCGAGTTTTGGCTGGTGGCAGTGGAAACTACTCGTTATATTCGACCCCGAATATAACTCTATAGGATTCTTCCCATTGTTGGAGGTTAATACTCTTTCTCGTAAAGCATCGTGCCATTTCAAATTACTTTTGGCGCATATTTTCGCCAGTTTATTTTTCTAAATTTCGTTTTGTCGTTCCACAAGACCAGCACTCATCGGATGTCTGGCTGAATGGAATCATTTGTTAATTTGGAAGCCTGCACAGATCTGTAGTACCACGGCAGCTATAAAATGTGGGCCGTTATCTGATCATATGATATGTGGTAGCGCAAACCTCAGAAAGTATTCCATTAACATGGATTTTGCAGTTGACATGGCTGAACAATCTTTCAGGGGATAGGCCTCTACTCATTTGGAAAATTCACAGACCACTACAAGGACATACTTGAAATTGTGGCATCTCTCCATTTCCATGAAGTCGAAATGAATTACTTCAAATGGCATTGAGGGTATTCCAAAATTCCAATGTTGTGTTGTAAACAAGTCATGCAATTTTGAACCAACCTCTCACCAGTTTTTGTAATATTGTCATTGTACCATACATAATCAAGGTGCTGACAAATGTTTTTCGCACAAATAGGTGTTGGGCCATGGGCCATAGTAACCATTGCCATAACATACGAATTCGGGAATATCCATCTACGGTTCTCTTTGTCTACCCAACAACCCTCGGGATCTAATTCTGCTGGACTCTCAGACCATTGTTTTATTTCCTCAGGAGTAGCATCTGCTTGTATTTCTTTTACATTCCCAATTCCATCCTCTATCATGCAGGACACCCTCTCTGTTGTTTCGACATACATTGTGGTGTGCGAATCAGTGGCAGTTTGTTTTGTGATTCTGTCTGAAAATGCATTTCCGTTTCCTATGTTACACGTTACCGTTTTTATGGGCGTTACATTTCATTATTGCTAATCGCTTAGGAAGTGCAAGTGCTGACAACAGTTTCACTATTAAAGAGCCATGTTGAATCTTGGTTCCATGTGATGTCAGAAAACCTCTTTCAGCCCATAATCGGCCAAAGTTGTGGACCACCCCAAAGGCTTATTGACTGTCAGTGTATATGTTCATACTTAGGTTTTCAGAAATTTCCCATGCTCTGGTTAAAGCTATTATTTCCACAGATTTTGCTAAGTTATATGGGATTTGTTTTCTCTCTACAATAGTTTTCACTATGGTAATGGCATAAGCAGCAGTTGATGTGCCATTCGGTAATTTAAAACAAGAGCCATCACAGAACAGTTCTCCATATGGCCCTTTCGGGGTATATTGGTTAAATCAATTCTTCCTTTCGTCTCTTGCTTAGTTATAATTAAGCAATCATATGATAATTTCTCCTCACTCCCTCCTTTACTTGGAGGAGGAAATAACTCGGCTGGATTCAAAGAGCAAAATCTCTTAATTTGGATATGCGGTGCAAATAGGATCAGTTCATACCTTGTTAGTCGAGCAGATGTTAATTGTTGCCTCTCAGTTCTATTTAAAAGAACGTCTACTGAATGGGGTACCATCACAGTTAAGGAGTGACCTAAAACCATCCCCTCAGTTTGTTTCACTGACGCGGCAGCAGCAGCAACAGCTCACAAGCTATGTAGTAAAGCGCATGCAACAGGATCCAAGGTGGAAGAAAAATAACCGCATGGTCTATTTTTGCCCCCATGTTCCTGAGTCACAACAGCCAAAGCACATCTATCGCTCTCATGCACACACAACATAAAACACTTTTCAGAATTTGGCATGCCCAAAACCGGAGCTGATCATAGTGCAGCTCTGAGCAGGTCAAAAGCATGTTGACACTCCATGTTCCATGGAAAAGGTAAGGTAACATCCTTCCTTGTCATTGCCACTATGGGTTTTACAATCATAGAAATGTTTGGAATCCACTGCCTTCAACATGAAGCCATGCCAATTAAAGCCCTGGCTTCCTTTTGCGTATTTGGGATAGGCAAATCAGATATGCCTTTTATGTGTTCTGGTGTCAATCTCCTTCCCTCCTTCGATAGGAGGTAGCCCAAATAGGCCAATACTGGAATTTCTTCAATGAGGCCTTGTGTCTGTGTGCTGTTAATCAATAATAAGACAGTACCTTCTTTGTAAATATCCTCTGAATCCGCTGCTATAAGCAGATCGTCAATGTATTGCAATAATATACAGCCTGCTTGTAACTCAAGTATATCTAGCTGTTCCTTCAATGCCCTACTGTAAATACTTGGACTTTCAGTGTAACCTTGAGGAATACGTTTGAATGTGAATGAGCGTCCTCCTATTGTAAACACAAACAGATATCTACTTTCTGAATGAACGGGAATACTAAAAATGCATTCTTCATGTCAATTACGCCAAAATGTGATACATAGGCTGGAATCGTAGTCAAAATGGTGGTGATATCGGGGACTAGCGGGAATTGCAGAGCAACAATTTTGTTCACTGCATGTAAGTCAATTATAAAACGGTAAGGTATTTCATTACCTCCTTTGTTGTAAACTGGAAGAATCATACTATTACATATACTTCCAGAAATGTCTTCAATTACATTTCTGGATATTAAATTGGATACAATGCATTTCAGAACTTGCTCGCCTTCAGTTGAAATTTTGTATTTCAGAATGCACGGTAGTGTAATTCCTTCTTTCAAAACAATTTTTACTGGTTCCACTTTTAACATTCCTTCATCGTTATCATTTACTGCCCATATACTAGTCGGTACTTTACTTAATTCAGTTGGTAATGGTAAAGGCATGAATTGCGATACAGGAGTTTGTTGTGGGGAAATCGTCAAGTACACTCCATCAGGAGAACAATAAATAACTGCATTCAATTTTTCAAAAGGTTCAACCCCAACAAATTCTTGCCCCAATTTGTCATTAAAAGAAATGGACAAGATTCAATGAATGGACCTAATGTGATTGGCACTGGCTGTGAAACTGGAATAATTACTGGTCTACTTAATAACCCTACTGAAACATTGCTATGCCCTGACCGTGGTATATTTGGAACCTGCTGATGGTCGATCAAACATTTCTGTGCACCTGTGTACATGGAACAAATATTCTCCCTATTCTCAACCTTCTTTTCTATGTAGGGCCCTTTCTGATTAACGGGAATAGGCACTTGTTCCAAACCCTGCTTCGGGCTGTCCTAGGGGAACAGTACATCATCAGATGTAAAGTCTCCGGAGTAATATGCACTGGAGGGATTATCAAAAACATTTGCACCATTGATGGTGTTCTGTTGCTGATTCTGATTTACTTGATTATCCTGAAATTGTGACTGAAACTGACTTCTGTTGTGGTCTTCTCGAAATAGTCTCATTTAACCTCTGTAATTGTGGGCAGTGTGCTCGCCAATGGCCTTCCTGTCTGCAATAGGCACACTGATTTATACCTACCGGCCCACCATGTATGTTGGACGATAATGCAAATTGGACTCTAGATGGTGCATTTACGCCACCCTTATTACCTTTGGCTACCTGCTGTAGTAACACTCTTGTTTTCAGATCTCCTTTCTTCCATTCTACCTTATCCTGTTCTGAATTTACTTGGTTTTCATAATATTGGGCCATGTGTAATACTTCACTTTGTGATTTTGCTTGCCATGCACTTTCAGATGTCATTATCAATGTCTGAATTTCCGGTAACAATCCTCGCACAGGGAACAATAAATCAATGTCACTCAGTGAAAAAACAGATACATTCAAACCGGATTAAATTTCCTTATAAACACCTGCAGGATTGTTCCTAATATCAGGGACCGACTGTTTTATAGTGTTCACTTCTTGCCTAGAAAAGGGGACATGTACAAACTGTGCGATATAATTGGCTTCTATCATACGAGCTAGAGTTTGTCCTACGGGAGGAATTTCTACTTTCGGGACAAACGTGGGAGTCACCTCCCTCATGGGTAATTGCAAATTAGGGGATTCCGGATCTGAGTGTCTATTAAAACAAAGCTAAATCAAGGGAAAAAGTAGCAGTTCCTGTGTCAGACGAAAATGCTCTTTTATAAATCGTCATCAAATCAGCAGGACAACAAACCTTCTTCTTCATGCATTCATCCTGTAAATAGTCCACCATAACCTGTAGCACTTTTCTCTGCATTTCTGGTGTATATTGACTAAATGTATCATGCACTTCAATCAGGGAAATGGTAACATCCGTAATCCATCTAAGCGCATCTCGCGTACAAATTCGCATCTCTTCACTAACAGGTTTCAACAGCGGAAGAAAACGTTTCTGGACATATGACATATGCGATTCACGCTTACTCATTATATATTTATGCAATTGATCAAGTTCTTGCTTAAACACAAATATTCCCCCTACATGTCCTATCGTGAGTAGGAAAGGACAATCAAATTGCGCAACTCTTGCGTTATCAGTTAAGTAACTCTATAGTTTAAAGAGATAATCTCCCATGTATTGTAACAATACCTGTTGTTCACCAAAGCCTCTATGATCAGATATGGAACTTTGCACAGCCACTTCATCACCATCACAATATAAGTATCAGCCCACCATTTCAGTTTGTCTTTCTGTTCCTTACTAATCATACTATGAGTCTGTCTAATACTTCCTATTTCAAGCCCCACTGACGCAGAACTGCCAACTAAAGCGTATAACTCATGCTCTGTATGAGGTGGAGGAAATTATGTCATTGGTGCAGATGGGACGGTTACTGCAGGTGCAAATGTAAGCGTGGGAATAGCAGCAGGAGGAGATACATAGGGAGGTGGTGAACTAGGTAAGTACTTGGATGATCATTTCTTCGCTCATTCAGTATCTTATTTATCAATTCGTCTGATGTATGCAAATCTTGTGAAGGATAGATTTTCTGTATGTCTAATTGGAAGGCCCTTTCCATGTTCCTAATGGCTTCTGTCTGCTTCTGTTGATAATGCACTAACGCTTTCTCTGAATTTGACATGTGTCTACGTACGTGTTTCTCTCTACTTTTCAAGCGTTGATTTGCTTCCTTCCTCCAGTCCCTAACAGCGTTGAATGCTGCGAGCCTGGCCTTTTTACGTAGCAGTACTGATTCCAAATGTTCTATGCATGCTAGCTCGAAACTCCCCTTATTCAGCCACTGAAGGTCTGATACACGTCTGGTCTGCCTATGCCAAATCGCACTAAACACAATTGCCCAAATACCATACTTAATGTACATATCATACGCCAGCGACCCCTCGGGTGGTGCGCCTGTCCAGTTTCCAAAGACTGTCTACCATAGTGAAAAAATCTCATCTAGGCAGGAAGACAATTTCCCAGGCATGGTTAACTCTTACCTCTTTCACCTGGGCATTTGTACTTGCAAGTGCAACACTCAACCAATATCAGGACGTTTAAGAATCGTGGCACGACTCACCTGATCAATTAATTTGTCACTCAGGATGCAATTCGCCCGTATACAGGTGCAACCAAGAATCATCATGACCAATGTGTCTGGCGCAATTTGTCTCACTTCCAGGACACTAACCTTGATGCTCTCTGGGCGCTGCTCATCGATCAGGGATCGGCTGTGGACAGATGTGCGGAGGAGTCTCTAATCACTTCTGCAGGGGCGTCCCGAACACCTTCTGATCCCGTTCTGACAGCTTCGTCCTCGACTCGTCCTTGCCTTCAACTTACACGATGGAGCATCACACGAAGGGTCCCTATTCGGGTGCCATTTTGTAATACCATATATGGATGGAATAAAGGCACAATAACCATATACTAATGACACACCAGTCACAAGGTTTGTTTCCCCAACAAGTCTGGTTTATTTTCAGAGTATCTCAGTTGGCCGACCTGGTCTCAACCCCTCACGACGTGTGTTCACAGACACCGTGAGAGGAGAGAGAGAGCATCAGTAAAGCAGTAATATATATACATAACACATCATCATTGTACAGCATTATTCGATCTGCCCATATACGTGACATACAAGCTAGGGTTCAGTAATTGACAGTTATGCAGTAACTTCATTCAGTCTAAACATTTGGTATTTCTAGCTGAGGCTGCAGACACAGCTTACTGTTTTGGGGAACAAGGGGCACTGGAACGGGGAAGGATATCATGTTCTAGCAGGGAGACAGTCCAACTAATGTTATCTATTCACTGTGCTCATAGGCTAAGGGTTCTGAAGCAGAGACAATACCATCTTTCGTCGAGGAGCACCGTTAGTTGCATATAATTCTTATTTAACTGTCTTCTACAACAGTGTTTGCAAGACAGGCTGGCACCTTGGTTGCTGATTAGTCGATACTTATGTACAGCTTCAAGGCTTCACAGATTAAGAAAAACAATGCATTTCTGCAGGGTTTCACATTCCTGCCTACATTAGCATTCAGAGTTCAAACTGTGGCCTTGCACCGTGTGTAGATCTGAAGCACAGAGTATATTTGCAAAAGTGTTTAGAAAAGAAAATGACAGGCAATTACAAAATGGACTCCCAATGGTCACTTTCAGGTTTCACGGTTTGCAAAGTTTGTCACATGATGCGATTTACTTCTGGACGACATACTATTTATAACATTTGGGCTTTACGATTGCATTACAGTTTTTACAGGCTGCAAACTGTCTAAAGTCCTTCTTAAGCAATAGACCGATGCAAGTTTTCTCCCCATCTGATGCTGCAGACCCAATACCCATCACATGCGGAGTGCTGCAAGGCTCTTGCGTCTCGCCAACATTGTATAATGTTTTTACCAAACCTGTATTCGATATATTGGACCAGCTGGGTGTCATCTCCACTAACTACGCAGATGACACCCAGATACTGATACCACTATCTGGCAACTATGACTCTGACAATTCCCTACTACATCAAATGTACCTCATCATTCAGGCTTGGATGGGTACACATAGCCTTTGCCTGAATGACGAGAAAACTGAAATTCTCATTTTAGGTGCCCCCACCAACCTTAATAAACTGAATCCAAAATTCACATCTTTCAACATAGATGGCAACACGATCACAACTGCTAAAGAAACAAAAATGTTAGGCTTCTATCTTGACTCCACCTTGAACCTCGGAAAACAAGTTAATGCAACTGCCTCGACTACCGCATATACTTGCAAACCTATCTACGCCAGCAAATGTTCCCTCTCCACAAACAGTTGCATCACACTAGTGAGAGCATTAATACTACCAAAACATTATTATTGCAATGCATTATATGCAGGAGCAAACAAACAAGTCATAAACAAATTAAAAACCTTACAAAATAGTGCCTTGAGAACAGACCTGAGTACTCCAAGGAGAGTCCACATCTCTGAAACAAGAAGGAACCATAAATGGCTCTCAATTCAGGATAGAATCTACTTCAAACTAGTCTCCATCTCTTACAAAGGTCTCAATAATACCACTCTTAAGTACCTTAAAGACAAAATCAGCCAAAAAACTTCACTTAGAGCCACCAGATCAGCCAATTCCTTCTGCATCACCACTCCTCGATTTAATCTTAAAAGAGCCGAAGGCACCAGCTTCCCAGTACAAGCTGCCCTAGCCTGGAATGTGCTCCGACTTAACTTACGTAGCTTCCAATCCTTTCATAGCTTTAGGACCAATACCAAAAAATGGCTCTTCACAAATGACACCAATGACTTTACCGCTCGAGTACTGTAAATCAGCCACCTCTTCGCTCAACAATCCTGCACTTATGTTTGTCTCTGCTACTAACTTTGTATTGCCGCAATGACTCATGTCACTATTGTTTATACGCTGTACTTACTGCCTTGCCTCCTATTATGATGTATGTATGTTTCAACTTTCCTCAGTACGATGTATTCATGTATCTATCATTTCCTAAACTGTCTTGTAAGGCACCCATACACCTAAGGGTGTAGGGCGCTTTATAAATAATAAACAAACAAACAATCCAATATTTTATCCAAGTTCTCAAGTGTGCTATGAAATAAAACATGTTGACATTGAGTGGTGCCAGGCTAGCTCACTTTACTTGCTCGCTTGACCATATCACTTGGTACCAGTACATGCCACAAAGATCACTGATATGATTCTGGCAGAAAACCTCGACTTTCTCGCCATCACTGAGTCTTGGCTGCACGCTGCAGCAGGCCCTATACTCATGCTAGCAGTTCCAGACCGCTATTTGATTCTAAGACAGGATAGACATGAGGCGTGAGGTGGAGGCATTGCCATCATCTCTAAATCCAGCCTGTCCATGAGACTTGTCCCCTCCCAAGACATCCAATCTTGCAAAGTCCCCACAGCTAAATTCCCTCTAGCCAATTTGCAGACCGTTACCATTAATCTTATTTACAAACCCGCTGACCCCGTTGGGACATTTGAGGAGGATATTTCCACCATTCTCTCAAACAACCTTAAAAATATGTTGCAAGTACTCCTATTAGGCGACCTGAACCTGGGCTTTAATGACCTATTAGATAAACATGCCATCTCAACCGCCAACATCCTGTCTGAAATAGCCTGACCCAAAGAATCAACACACCCACACACAATAAAGGGAGAATACTTGATTGGGTGGCAGATTATAAAGGCAATGCCAGTATCACCTCCATCTCCTCGCAAGTATGGACAGACCACTCGATTTTGTCATTTACACTCATCACCACCAGACCCCTCCCCAGACTCACTCCCACCGCTCCACCTACCTTAATTAGGAACAAAACGAATATTACAGCGGATAGACTCATTCCTCTTATTTTCCCCACCCTCAACTCTCTACCATACAGCACTGATCTAGGAACACTTGTCGATGAGTACAATAAAATAAAACCATGACAACTATGCTAGATAACATTGCCCCGCTCAAATTGAGACAAAGTAAGCCCAAAGCTCATTTGAACAAGTGGTTCACCCCACATCTAAAAAACCTACGCCAAAAAAAAAAGAAGTGGTGAGGCTTCCTGGAGACTACTCCCCGCAGAAGAAAACAGAATCAAATTTACCAAGATCTCATCCGTTTACAAAAAAGAAATTTGCCTGGCCAAACAAGAATCTTACAATAACCTTATCTCACAAGCCAATTCCAGCATGAAGGAATTATTTACGATCTTATAAGAATTAGAGACCCCTACCCCCACGCCAGACATCTGCACTAAAGACATAACCTGCTGTTCTGACATACTGTATGCGCTTACTAACAAAGTAACCACCCTCCAAATAAAATAGCTAAAAAGAAGAATCCCTAACCTCCTTAACTCCCCTTTCTCCTTTGACACTCCACCTACTTGCATCAACTTTTCTAAAACTTCTATTCTTGAGGTGGAAAAAGTCATACTATCACTCAAACCTTCCAATTTCCAGGGTGACTTCTGCGCCCAGCCCAGCTTATCAAGGATGCAGCGAGGGATCTAGCTTCCTTCATTTCAAAGCTCATCAATGCCTCATTCAAGTCTGGCACCATCCCCAGTAATCTTTAAGAGTAGTGGGTGCACCCATTGTTAAAAAAACAAACCCTAGACCCATCCATACTAACCAATTACTGGCCTATCATGACAGTACCTTTTCTCTTAAAAATATTAGATAAGGTTATATATCTACAAATTCAGAAATACTTGGAATCACACCACCTTTTAGGAGCACGCCAATCAGGTTTGCGTCCCCAACACAGAACTGAATCTGCGCTCTTTGACCTGAAGGTCCAAGTCAACGAGCTAAGGGACAAGGGGAAACCAGCCCTCCTTCTCCTCCTTGACCTCTCAGCTGCATTTGACCTTGTGGACCACAAGGTTTTATGCAACCATCTGGACTCAGCAGTATACTTCTCTAAGGAGACTATAATCCGGAAGGAGTCATTCTTAAGTGACAGGACCATGAGGATCTTCTCTCCCTCAGCTGCCCCAGACCCTATTCCTATTACGGGGTGCCTCAGGGATCCTGTGTCTCTCCCACCTGGCGTAACATATTCACTAAGCCCCTTTTCGATGATCTGGACCATCTTGGTATCACCTACACTAACTATGCGGATGATACTCAGATTCTCCTCCCACATTCTGGGGATTACGATAAGGATTTGGTCTTGGTGAATAGAGATTACCTCATCATTCAGGCTTGGATGGCAACTCACGGTCTATACCTGAATGATGACAAAACAGAGCTCATCATCTTGGGTACCCCCACTGACCTCAAAAAACTAGGCCATGAATATACCTCCTTCATAATTGATGGCAACATTATCAAAGTTGCCAACAAGGTAAAAACTTGAGGTTTTTATCTCGACTCCACTTTCACCTTCACTAAACAAGTGAATGCCCTGGATCAGCTACCGCATACACTTGTCAAATTATCAGTACCGGCAGACTAGCCGATTAGGCAACAAAACAATTGGCTTTTCACTAATGACAAAATCCAGTTGAAAACCATGTCGCTTATTCACAAATCTTTGAATAACGCTGCACCCAGCTATCTCTCTGAGAGATTCCACAGAAGGACATCTACTAGACCTTCTAGACGAATCAACACTTACTCACTCGCTATTCCCAGGTTTAAAATTTCAAAGGTTGGGGACAGCAGCTTTCCCGTCAAAGCGGCCCAACTATGGAATTCCTTACCGCCCTCACTCTGTGCGTATCAATCATACCAGAACTTTAGATATAATTGCATTAACTGGCTCAAGACAACAGACCACTAAGGCCTGCCTCCCTCACCACACTGTACATAGCCCTCTAAAATGCTGCCACTATGTTTCCTGTTTGTGATCCTATCTCTGTTTGTGATGACGTGTAATTGCTACCTTTTTTCCTAGCTTGTTCCATATTTGCTTGCCATGTGTAATTTATTTCTGTAACCTAAGCTGTGAACTTCCTTGTAACGTATGTGCCCTGATACCTTTGGGTCTGGTGTGCAATACAAATAAATAAACAAACAAACAAACTAATCACTTTCAAAATCCATCAGCCACCAGCATGTATTATGCTTTTCATTTTCAGTGATTTAATGGTGCAGCCCAAAAATGGTGATTTTCCTTTCAAACGTTTCCATGGTCCAATTGAGTTTGACATCGTCGATTATGAGGAAGAAGGACACTGCTGAGTTCCTTAGCAAGGTTACAAGGTTACAGAACCCTGAGATAAGTTGACATGTGTGGGAGCGGGACTGCACGATCACCACATCATCTAGTTTAATACTTCACCCCTCCTCTCACTCACTCTTTGCAAAACCTACTGAGTATGTTTAAATATGAAATAATTGAAGACATTTCTCAGTTTTAAAAATATAAATAAAAATTAAAACACCAGTAGTCAAATTGTAATTAGTTGTAAAACATATTTTAAGTAGTGTAATAAAAAATGCATTGAGAAGCTGGTTTTGTGGTAGCCAGCACATGGATAACGGTTCTCCTGTTGTAAACGCCAAATGTTCTTTGATTTGACAAATTGATCTTTCCTCCATGTGTGTTCTTACTTCTCCTACTTCCTGTGTCCTTCCCCGTATTGGTCCTATCCCCTGCGCAGTTAACTCCATACCCAACCCCAACCATGCAACTACCACATGCACGTCTCACTCTGTTCATCTTTCCCACTTCATCTGTCCACCTTCCCATATGCTCACCTTTCCCGACAGACATTCGTCCCCAGCTGCACCTTCCCCTCCACGCCTTTCTTCCTGTGCACCTTCCTTCCTTTTCTACCTTCCGCCTTTTAAGGCGCCTTCATTATGCTTCTTCCTCCTCTACACTCTTGTCCCCATGCACTTCCCTTGCTACATAACTTCCAGCAACGCACGCCTTTACATTCAGCAGCCTCCTCCCATTATACACCTTACACGCTGTGAACCCTTCCCTCTGTGCACTTTCGCCTGTGAACCACAGGCCCTTTGCACGTCTTCAATCACCCCTCCGGTGTACCTTTGCCAGTGCTCCACCAGGGTAACACTTTCACCCAAGCACCACTCCTCATCGCTCCTCTACCTCCCCACAGAAAGCTCAACCTCCACGCAGCCAGAGTCATTGGCTTCGTCAAAGCTGAATTGCCTTTCCTGGTGTGTTGGTGTATCTGACGAGTTCGAATTTATCTCTATGGATTAATATCCTGTGTGTTTATGTTGTTAGAAGATTTTGTAATTGCCTATGCCACCGTGTTGCCTTTTTCCCCAGTGTGTATTCAGGCTACTTAAACTTACTCATGCCTCTACTGTCCTCTCTTCATCTGCTAACTCTCGAGTTCTTTTGACCGTGTATTTCCCTTTCCTACAATATATGACAGAATGATGTTTAACTCCTTTCTGATTGACGTTGCATTGTGTTTTTGGTTTGTGACTGTATAATTGTCAAAATGTCTGTTGTGAATTATGAACATTAAATGGCAGCGTTCTAATTAAGTGAAGGAACGTTTTTGGTTTAGATTCCTTTGTGCGTTATGAAGTGTTTCCGATCAGCTGAATATTTCTGACAATCATTTCAACATTGCAAAGCATTCACACCGCTTGTCTGACAGGCTAGCAGTGCCTGCTGTGAATAATACTGCATTTTCTGCATGCCAAGCCTTTGATGTGGAGCACGATCCTCGATAGAATGTGAGCTAATCATTTGCTGTATGAGGGCTTATTATATGTCCAATTCAGCCTGCCGCTGCAGATATGTGTAGCTCATTGAAGCAAGTGTGGACAGTAGAGATGAACAGAGATGAATGGTGTTATTATTATTATTATTCACAGCTCCTTAGGTTATCTGCTATGCAGCGGCTGTAAGTGAAACGGGTTGTGGCAAGCACAGATTCAATTCTATACACCAAATGTTTTATCATCTGTTAATTTTCATTCTATAAATCAAAACATGTGCTTAAAAGTAAGCAATGCGACTTAAACAGGGACCGCTGCTTTCATTCTTGTCCATCCGACATTTGAAAAACAGTCATTCCAGATTTGTATTTTACAAAGTAACTTCTATAGCGCCTACTCTGTCAAATATACTATCCATACGGTTGTGACAATAAAACGTTTCTTTCGACAATTAATAGAACTGCAGGAAATGTTCTAACTGCGAAGACGTTGCACAATTGAGCGCCATTCCGATGCACTTATTGTGAGCGATCCTTGATCGCCATGGCTATTTTGTGGGAATACATAATCAGACGTGATTGCGCATACCCCCATGCTGATTATGTCTGTTGCCATCAGAGCGCAGAGAAGCCTCAACGTATTGACACAATCTCCCTTTGCCTGCAAAGCATATGAGCACAGCCAGTCACCTATTATCCGTATGTGTGTCTCACAGCTTGTTCTCAGTTTTTGAAAATACCTTAAAGTCATCATTTTTACATTACCAACTAATTTTCAACATATTTGTTAAACCATAAAATCATCAGTCATCGTCTACATCAATCAGAGGGTATATATATATATATATTCAGTGAAAAAACTTTGTTAAAGGGACGTTATGGTTAAGTTGGGCTGTTAAAAACCTTTTAAAATTAAGTGAAAAAACTTTGTTAAAGGGACGTTATGGTTAAGTTGCGCTGATAAAAACATATGAAATTCAGTGCAAAAACATTGTCAAAGGGATGTTATGGTTCCAAGTAAAACCGAAAAACCCTTGAAATTCTCCAGTTATGGTAAGCTAAGCAACCATAACTCGCGCCACCACCGTGCACTGCTAAGAGTAACACCCAGGACATCAAAGATGACATCACAAATGTCATTGATGACATCACTGATGACATCACATGTCTGGCTCACTCTGTTTTCTTTTGCTGACATATCTAGGCCACATGGTTTTCTTCAGTAACAGTCAGAAACTAAAACTTTTATTTTATTTGTAGACGTATCCTTCAAGTAGGTTCTTACAGTAATTCCCTTAGAGTCCAGTCACATCATATGAAACATAGACATACGGGAAGACACAAGCTTGAAAGACAGCAATCCTTTTTGTGCATAAAGATAATCAATAGACTTACGAGCACTTTCTGATAGTTCTGTTGTTTTTTTTTATGTATGTACTTTCCCTGAGGGTCCAATCACATCAAGTGATACATATACATAGGGTAAATAGCAGCTTTGAAACAGAGCAATCATTTATTTGCATGAAAATAATCAGTTAAGTTATGAATTGTTTCTGCTACTACTTGTGCTTTTTTGCTAACTTCACTTTCCCTGTATATACCCATATTGGTATGTGTTCTTGTGTCTTTGTGTTTAGTCTATAGTAATGCAATTATGTAATACATGTGTTTTATTAGCTAGTTTTTACATATTTCACAGTACTCAAAAATCTATTAAGAAAACAATTATCATTTCATTATTCAACATTTTAACATTACAAATATTATACCTTCATCTTGTACACTGCACACAATGTTATGTTTCTGTATGAGTAGCTTAGTATACCAGATAAAACCCCATAATAGAATGCTATTTATATCAATGCATCGTTCAATGCACTAGTTAGGGTATGATATTTATTGCAATGATCCTTGACACTTGTTTCACAACATTATAATAAGAATCCCTTGTACACATATTTCATGAAAAGTACATACACATGTGATGTCATCAGTGATGTCATCAATGACATTTGTGATGTCATCTTTGATGTCCTGGGTAGTTAGTCTTAGCAGTGCACGGTGGTGGCGCGAGTTATGGTTGCTTAGCTTACCATAACTGGTGAATTTCAAGGGTTTTTCGGTTTTACTTGGAACCATAACGTCCCTTTGACAAAGTTTTTGCACTGAATTTCATAGGTTTTTATTAGCGCAACTTAACTATAACGTCCCTTTAACAAAGTTTTTTCACTGAATTTCATTGTTTTTTAGCAGCGCAACTTAACCATAATGTCCCTTTAACAAAGTTTTTTCACTGAATTTCATTGGTTTTTAGCAGCATAACTTAACCATAACGTCCCTTTAACTAAGTTTTTTCACTGAATTTCTTAGGTTTTTAGTAGTGCAACTTAACAATAATGACTTTGACTTTATATACATATCATATGGAACTGAGTGAATCTCTTCTACTGTACTTGATGTCTGTGAACTCATTTAATGTTCGCGGACATGTTCGAAGAACAGTACCACTACCTAAAAACTCTGGGGGGGTATGTTTGATTGTTATATCATAACATAGGAACATTTAACACATTCAAAAAGAAGTACACACACACATTATATGCACTAATACATAAGAAATGTAACCCATATGTACAACACACTAACCATTCATTTAAATGCACTATGTTCTAAAATGGAATATACAACAAGAAAATAAATTGGCTTCCAACATAATTACCTCACAAATACGACAGAACTGAGAACAAGAGCAGACCCACTGAGTACATAGGACATATCTTACCTGTAATAGTAAGTGTACTTAATTTTATTAATATATTTATAAACTTTCTGTATTAGATTAAAAAAAAATATTATCTTTTTTTTTTCTCTCACAGAAATGTCTAGTACTCTGGAATTGCTAGAGGAGCATTTCCCACATGAAGAAATGTCACAAGATAGTGAAACTAATGGTAAACACTTTATAATATAAACCATTTAATTATTATTATTTTGTATACATTTAACATATATATATATGTTTTTGTACAGAGCATACCAAAATAGAAAATACTTCAGAAAAACCTGTTATGGATAACACTTTTCAAAGTATAGAAGAAAAAATGGATTTATTGTTGACTAATTTTAATAATTTGAAAACTTTTGTGGAAGATCATTTTAAACCAAAAACCTTGTACCATTGCCCCACATGTACTTGTCCCTCCTCACCATATCCCAGTCAATTATCCCAAAACAATCTCCATAACCCAAAACGTTTTGATGATACTTCCATCCCTTCTTCACCTAATAACAATCATGTTGAAACCCCTAATTCTCCTGTTTTTGTTTCTGTTTCTGCCTCACCTTCTCTGTCATAAATTATTAATATATGTCAAATAAAGTTTAATTTTTATATTGTGTTGTAAATAGTTTTTTTTTATTTTTTTAAATAATGTAGGTGTCCGCGGACAGTGCAGGTGTTCTGAAATGTTTGTAAATAAACGAAATCGGAGGTGTCCTGAAGAACACTGTACCTGTTCGTACTGTTTGCTATCAAGTTTAAACTCTTCTTAGAACACAATTGGTGTCCTGAAATGTTCGTACGTAAACGAAAATGGAGGTGTCCTGAAGAACACTATACCTGTTCGTAGTGTTCGCTAGCAAGTTCAAACTGTTCTAAGAACACACGCGGTGTCCTGAATTTTTCGTAATTAAACGAAAATAGAGGTGTCTTAAAGAACACTATACCTGTCCGTACTGTTCGCTAGCAAGTTGAAAATGTTCTAAGAACACAATTGGTGTCCTGATATGTTCGTACATAAACGAAATTGAACGTGTCCTGAAGAACACTATATCTGTCCTTACTGTTCGCTAGCAAGTTTAAACTGTTCTAAGAATGCACGCAGTGTCCTGAAATGTTCGTTTGACGTGTGACGCAATTTTAATTAGTTCAGGACCCGAACAGTGTCCGTAGAACATCAACGCGCATGCGCTAGCCAATCTCCCTGCATTTGGTGTCTTGCGGACATGTGCTTCCTTCGTGGACTTGTTCGCAAACGGATCATTTGACCACGCCCACGCTGATCGCGTGTTCTGAATGCAGACACTGTTGGGGTCCCCGAACAAATTAAAAGTACATTTTCAATTAATCCATAATATTTTTCAATAAAATCTCACCATGGCACAAGTCCCACATAGTAATCCTGAGCTTCTACATGCCTTTTGAAACTTTTCAAACTTTTTTTTGTGTTCGATCTGTCCGCGGACAGCGCGCATGTCCGCGGACTGCGCACAAGCACCCCTATAAAAGACCACGCCCTAGAGCTTATTCTCATTGTGTTTCTGGCTATTCTTCAGAACACAGCGATTTTTGCTGCCACCTGCAGATTACACCATCATCGAGATGTCATCCCTGGCTGCTGAACTGCCACCTGGTGCTGCACCTGCTTCAGCACCACCCTCACCCCCTCCACCACCACCACCTCCCCAAGGGCCTGAAGAGGGGAACAGGAGTGAAGATGCAGACGAGGAAGAAGAGGATGATGAGAATGAGGTAGAGGAAAATCCTACTACCCGCACTAGGCGTGAGTCTTGCGTGTGGCGGTTATTTACCATTCATGGGAATGTTCCTAAGGCTCGTGCGAACCGTGTTACCTGCAATGAGTGCAAAATGATACTCCGTCGCGGGAAGCACGGTAAGTACAGCTTTGGGACCACTACTATGAAGCAACACCTGTGGTCATTTCACTCTGGGGCTATTCGCAGGGTTGTACCTTGCGAAGAACGTAGCAGGTTGATTTCCTCTACTTCATCCTCTGTTTCTGATCCTGTCACCACAAGGACCACCTCTGTGGGATAGTGTCTTCCTCAAGCTGCCTCACAGGCCATACAGAATGCTGATGACCCTTACCTTTCGAGGGTCACAGTTGTATGTATGTACTGTGACACAGTACTCTGCAGGGGGGAGCGACTTTGTAGTGCTTTTGAGACTATAGTCTCGGAGCACGAGAAGATCTGCTCACTACCCAAATAAAACCCACTATACATCTTCCTCTCTCAGCTCGCCCTTTCTTTTCCCTGTGGTTGGTGTCCCCCCTTTACCTTCCTTTCCCCTTCTCTCCTAGTGTGTCGTTTATAAAAAATAAAAAAAAATACAAAATATCAAAAATCAAAAAAAAAATAAGGCTCTTTTCAGAGCCGCCTTTCACAGTTAAAAAATAGAAGTGAAAATAAATGAAGCAGGGCCCTTTGTATGTTTTAGAAGTCCGTGGACTGTTCGCGAACATTTAACAAATTGGGTTGCTACCCTATCACAAACATTGCAATTTTCTCTGGGAGGAAGTGGTGGCTCTGAAAAGAGCCTTTGGAAGGTGTTTGTAAGTCAAAAATTATAAATGCTTAACACCTACTTCAAAATGGATGTTGTAATTCCAAAAAAGGTCACAATGCATTTTGTACATTTCTCAGAAAAATCTGATTGCCACCATAAATAAGATGGACTCCATCTTTGTGAAAAATGTTTGTACTACGAAACAGAATATTTTCATTGTGAAAAGAAGACATGTCAAAATCTTTTAGAAAGGCGCAAACAGCTTTATTAACATTGCGCCTTGCTTTTTCCATTTGTGGACCAAATGAAGAAGAACAAAGCCACATGTGTCTCTGCGCAATCCGTGAAAATAGCACTTGAGAATTAGGAAACATGTCCATAACCTTCCCAAGTCCTTCTTTCATAGCAAATTGCAAAACATTCCAGTCACATGTCCTAAACGGTTCCCTCCACAATGAATTACAATCATGTCTGGATGTTGCTCTGTCTCCAAAGTAGCACAGAGAGGTAGCAAGTCCAACCACTTCATTCCACGTACTCGATGCCAGTGTACTTCCACATGTGGGAATCCAAGATCTACAGCTACTCCACAGCTTTCTGCATGCACCTTCAACCAATATATCCATGAATCTCCCAAAATCCATACAATCGTTTTCCTAAAATACACAGACATAGCTATCTGTTGTTCTCTCAGCAAAAACAGTATATGAGAAACTCCCTTCTGGCACAACACACCCACTAAACTTTCCCGACCAATCCCTTTTAGTACTCATTCTCATTTGCATGACTTCTGAACCTAAAAATCCCTAGATGTAACTCCCGATGTCCGCGACCTACCGCCATGTCCGTGGACATATCGTAACATGAACAGCCCTTCTACAATTTCCACTTCACTCTCTCTGCCATTCCCTCATTGGATATAGCTAAGAAATCACATGACCATGCACCAATCACATTCAAGAACTCTACATCTAACTGCATCATCATAGATCAGCACTGTAAATGTACTGTGAATCTCTCTGAGTACAAGTGGCATATCATTGGCAAGCACCACCTACAAGAAATACTGTACAAGTCTGCAAGATTTCTACTTGCAGCTCCATGCATATCCATATGCATGAACACAAACTTCAGGTATGCATATTTTCTGTACAGTAGATGAACACATTTTCAAACAGACTTTTAGCTTGTGTAATCTGTAAAATGAACTTACTGTATTTTTTCAATTTCCTAAAATCAACTATCACTTATAAACCTTTATACTATTTACTTTCTTTATACACACACACTCAAATCATGTTAAACTAATATTTTTTAAATGAAATATATAGACTACATATATTCAAACAAGATTGCATGCAAACACAATATATGTTTAAATCTTTAAAAAAAATACTTATACAATTTCATATTTTTTTGTTTTTTTTATTTATTTACTTAATTACTTTAATTTAGACATGACATTGAGGCGCTATTACCTAGAACAGCTTAGTTACAGAAATAGTGGTATTCACTGGTATATTATGAATTTCACAAGACATAGTAAAGATATTTTTTTTGCTACAGTTAGACATTCAATACAATTTGTTCATTAAGAACATATCATATGTACTGAACTGATATAATGTATCTTATGTAAATAAATTAGTTTAATGGTTTTAAAGAAGGCATTGAGGATTTCAATTAAAAAAATCAATATATAAATTAAAAACAGCGCTATATACAAACAAAGTTACTCATTTGAAGCTTTTACAATTGCAGTGAAGACCAGTCTCCTGAAAAGAAGCAGCCGAATTCGAAGAACAAAGAAGAACTAAGAAGTTACCTGTTAATTTAAGAAAAAAAGGAAGTAGAATATCACCATAATATTTGTATTATTACTAAAACATACTATAACGTTAATACAAGCTATTTCTGTGCCTAAAAATAGAGATTGTGTACCATTTTGTTCAAAAATCTCCATGTCTTAAACAGCGATTTACAGCCTGAATGGCCCACAAATTCCTATTTTTGGACACACAAATTACCCAACTGAACCGCTACAATTTTCATATTATAGAACAAAGAACTGTTTTAATTGTATACATTAGATTTACTATTTGTACTTTTCCACACCACTAGCTTAGTTTTTTTTTGTCATCTGAACCCCAGTTTAGTAACACATACATTCAAGAATACCTATCCCAACTAGATGTAGTTCCCAATGCACAATCACACACCATTACATACATCTTTATCATCTTACTCAAACACTCATGCACACAGCACACATCCATTCCAGAACACTCCAACCCATATCTTCTTTATTTTTTTCAACAGACCCTAAAGAATGCCTACCAAAATTCAAGTCCGTAGAAAGCAACGCAAAAGTAGAGAAAATGAAAATAAAAGTGTCCAACATAAGCATCCATCTCTAGCAGAATTTGTAAAAAAAGTTGAAACAAAACAGCTAATACAGTCATTTAGTGAAACAGAAGAAGTTTCAAGTACAAAAACTTTGCCTCCTCTATCAAAATGTAAAACAAACCAAAAAACAATTAACAGAAAATCAGCTATCACTACAGATAAAACTACTTCTTCAAATTTTAATATAGTGCAAAGTAAGCATACCAAGAAAAGTATTTTAGCCAAAATGTACCGTCACAAAGTCCTTCAAAATCTTATAAAAACAGGAGAGAAATCAGGTTTAATGCTTAAAACCTATCATAGGAAATTAATCTTAGAAGCGTTGATGGACAGTGCAATTCTTCTCAAAACAAAGTTATTTATTTTACTGTTAAACAAAATGAAACCACTAACAAAACTAATAACTAAATTACAAAAAAGACTTATCAATAAGCGAAATGTCAACAGAAAGAACTTCTTAAGTATCTGGGAAGGTGAATGGAATCACACTACTAGCACAGAACCATATTTTGATGAAGAAGCGTACAAACAAAAACAAACAAATACAATTGCAATACATAGCAGTGGTCGAGGTTATAAAAAAGTGAATAATACCATAATGGAACAAGAAGTACTCCTTACAAAAATATGCCCTGAAAACTTAGAATTACCCCTCCATTCAACTGAATCAGAACGTCTAGTGTACAAATGGCCATGCACGTTAATGTGTAACATTCCCAAACAATGTTTCAAATCTTTACGCCAATTCCTCAATAAATATGTAAAAAGCAAAGACAAAATCAAAATTAAATTACTGCAAAATATGGATACCTGTCCAATGCGCAAGTACACAGGACTACAAGGACATTCATTGGCCTGCATTACAGGACCTACTTGTAAAACAACTTTCCATGATATCAAAAGGATATCAACACATCATTCAACTATAAGAAATCTAGTCCATAAACTGTACTATGCTAAAAGTCCTGCTTTAGCACTATCAAAGTTAAATAACATCCTTCTACATGGTACAGCAAAAGACCTACTTTAAGAAATTCACTATATCCAGAAAAAATATTTTGGAAGTGAACGCCATTTACAGAATGAAATAGCTTTAAACCAATTAAGCAACAATTCTATACATGGCAAGCTTTTGCTAAACACATACAAAAATGAAATACTAAAATTTAAAAGTACATCAGCTGAAGTACCAAACCATGTATGTGTATGTTGCCCTAGAACTTTTTTATAAAAGTAACACAAAAACTGTAGACCTATCATACAAAATAGAAGACAATGAAGATTCAAAATGGTTTGAATTAGCTCTCTACCATGTAGCAGAAAACAAATACGAAATAACTGAGCCCTTAATACTTTGCAGTTACTGCACTACAAAACTTGACAACAACCAAACTCCTTCACGTGCTATCACAAATAATTTGGAATTATACCCAGTACCAAAACCCCTACAACAACTTATTTTATATGAGAGCATCATAATTCAAACAGTACACCCATTTCAAGCAATAATACGCCCTCAACCAAAAACAGCAAAATTACCTCCCTCTGAATTGGTAAAAGGCATTCGTGGAAAAGTAGTTTATTTACCATTAGATCTAAAAGAAAATGTGCATACTCTAGGAGTGCAACGTCCAATGCAGCAATCTTTAATTATCTTAGTAAATGGAGTACCTACAAAAGAGAGAAAAATATGGCAACAGCTCGTAGATTTATATAAAGTTAGACAAGCCTTCCAATATCTTAAAGAGAATAATGAATATTACAAAGAAATTAATATTGAAGAAAACTTGAAAGATACAACTGAAATAATTCAAGAAACACAAGAAGCTGGTCAATTTGAGCTACTAGATCCTGCTACAATATCAAATACTTTAGACCATTATACAATTCATCCTTTGCACTGTAATGACACCGTAGAAGATGTACTGGAAACTTACCAAATGCGTCAAACAAAAGGATCGCCAATCAGCATATGGGAAAAAAGTATAGAAGCACGTGCCTTTCCTCTACTCTTTCCTACTGGCAAAGGAGGAAGATACGATGATAGACGTTTTCAAATATCAGCATCAGAATATCGCTCATTGCGAATGTATTCTGAAGATCCCAGATTTCGACAAAATGTGGAATACATATTCCACCTTCTCGTTGAAAGTGAACTAGCAACTTTATGTTACGGAGTTGCACACATTTTAAAATCAGGATCACACTTTCAAAATATGACAGCTACACAATTATTAGAAAAAGTGCAACAAAAGGATGAGGTTTTACATTCAAATATTACAAATCTATTAGCAAATATGCGTGGTACTAAAGAGTACTGGTTTCAATGTCATGGAGATGTACGTTGTATGATCAGAAACTTTGGCCCACCCACTTGGTTTGTTACATTAAGTTGTGCAGACTCTGCATGGGAAGATTTACATGATTTCCTACGCATATCAAATAAAAATAAAACAAACATAGATATACTAACACCTGGAGATCTTTGTTCTTTGGCTCCTGTTAATGTTTCAAGATATTTTCACCATCGCTTCATTGCTATGCTACATTTTATTTGTAATAAAACTGTTCCTCCCCTTGGAGAAGTGCAACACTTCTTTTGGAGAAAAAAATACCAAGCCAGAGGAGCACCACATATCCACATGCTTTTATGGATTAAAGATGCTCCTAAATTTGGTCAAGACAGTGATGCCACTGTTTTACAGTTTATTGAAAAATATGTCACTTGTGAAATTCCATCAGAAGCCACAAATAGTGATCTCCATGCACAAATGTTACAATTTCAAAGACACAAATGTGGAAAACATTGTCGTCGCAAATACAAAAACAAAGGGAAATACTACACCAAATGCCGATTTGGTTTCCCTAGACCAGTTGCAAATACAGGTCAAGTGAACGACCTCATGTCTTCAGTTAGACATAGTGTTAAAGGTAAATCACCTAAAAATACATATTACATAAAAGGAAAAAAAAAAGAAAAATATATCAATGATTATAATGCAATCATTGCCCACTTATGGAATGCAAACATAGATGTGCAGTACATTGCAGACAATTCTACTGCAGTTGCACGATATGTCACAGCATACTTAACTAAAGCAGAAAAGACAGAGCTCCAAGACCTCTGGAATGACCTGTCATCAGATAAAACAGTATTTCAGAAATTATACATCTTGGCCATAAAAATGCTCACCCATAGAGAATGTGGATCATATGAAGCAGCTGATCGTTTAACTGGTACTGCATTGTATGGTAAATCTGAAAATATAGTATGGCTAAGTCTTGGTCCAGCTAAATCTAGAAAAAGAGTTCTAAAATCATATGAAGATATAGAAACAATAGCCAAACATGATCCCAACAGCCAAGACATTTTAAAAAACAATTTATTTGACACATACTACCCAAACAGAAGTGATACTTTGGAAAACATGTGTCTATACCACATAGCCCAAACCTACACATACAAAAATAATATGAAACCTGATGAAAAAAAAGGTAAATATAGAGTGACAAACTGTGAAGGCAGCTTAGTTAAACTCACTAAACCAAATTTAATGAATCATATCAAATTGTCATTAAAGATTCCTCAACATAAAGAAGTATATTACATGTCCCTGCTACAACTCTTCAAACCATGGAGAAAAGAGAAACAATTACTAGATAACTATGACTCATATGAGGATGCTCTCAAAGCAAATGAAAGCACTATAACTGATGTAAACTTTACACAGTACAAAACAATGTTGCACAATGAACAGCAACACGAATAAGAACTCCAAGCCCAACTAGATAAGGACAGTCCTGATAGTAGTCAACCTTCTGTAACAGGAAGCCAAGAACCACTGGGAGAAGCACTAATAATAAATGAGGCAGAATTAGCTATGATAGAAGTAGAAAACACCATGTGTCAGTATGAAGATAAAGAAGACTTAACTATACTACAATCAAAACTAAACAATGAGCAGAGAAGCATTTTTCAAGAAGTAACAAAACAAATTGCACATGGTGTAAAAAAAAAGAAAATAAAGAATGTTCCTGCCATAATTATAAACCTATACTACTGTACGTCAGTGGTGAAGCGCGTTCTGGCAAAACATTCCTAATCAAAATCATTAGTAAGTTCCTTCAACAATTGACAAACAACAAACTGTCAGCTGTTGTCACTGCCCACACAGGTTTAGCTGCCTACAACATAGTTACATTACACCGATTACTACTATTACCAGTAGAACACCAGAACAAATTAGACTATTACAAACTTTCTGCAGAAGCTGCAATGGAATTACGCAGAGTATTGAAACAAATGAAAATGCTACTAATAGATGAAGTTAGCATGGTCTCCATCCTGATGTTAGCTTTGATTCACCTCAGATTACAAGAAGTACTCAAAACAGACTATGAAGAGCTCTTTGCAGGAAAACACATTATTGTTTTTGGAGATCTGCTTCAATTAACACCAGTAAAAGGTGAGCCTATGTTTAAAACATTAGGACACAAACTCTGCCGTAAAACTGTTGGCAGCATTGGAAATGTCAACCTTTGGCAACATTTCCAATACAGAGAATTAACAGAAAACATGCGGCAATCTGCAGATCTCACTTATGCCAAAATTTTAAAAAGTATCAGAGTTGGTATACTTTCTAAAGAAGCAGAAGCAATATTGAAAACCCGGCACATTAATGCACTTTATGGCGATAATGCATATGCTACAGATGTTATGGAACAATTAGCCCACAAAAATGTCCATTGTATGGCCTTAATGCCAACTCTTGCAAGCTGCTTCAAATTCAATGAAATCATGCTAAGTAAAGAAATGCAACCAATCATGGAAATTAGCGCAACAGACAAACTAGATGTACACTACCCATGTGTGACCAAGCCACAACAAGACTAAATCGTTTCGAAAAATCATTCTCAAACACAGCAGGCTTAGAAAAGATATTTAAATGATCCTTAAATTGTAAAGTAATGCTTAAACATAACCTTTTCTTTTATCACAGAAATTAACAAGAAATACATGTACTCCGGTTACTAGACCAAACAGTAAGTATTCAATAATAAGGAGAACCATAGCAGCATATCACATCCATAGTATCTAATACCTTTGTTCCTTATACATTTGTTTTTCACCCAAAGTTATAAGCAAATATGAATGTGATATGCTGCGGTGGTTGTTGACAGGGCATAGAGTCTTGGGTGCATGGCCAAATGCAGGACACCGCGAGTGTTCTTAGAACACATTCAACTTGCCAGCCACAACCCCCCATTCATATTTGCAAACATTTCAGGACACAGCGAGTGTTCTTAGAACATATTCAACTTGACAATGAACAATACGGACAGCGTCCTTAGGACACCCCCTACGAACATTCCCCGGACACCGCGAGTGTTCTTAGAAGCGTCTACAGAACACCACCATCTTGTTTATTTGCAAACATTTCAGGACACCGCGAGTGTTCTTAGAACACATTCAACTTGACAGAGAACAATACTGACAGCATCCTCAGGACAACCCCATTTTGTTTATTTGCGAACATTTCAGGACACCGCGAGTGTTCTTAGAACACATTCAACTTGCCAGCCACAACCCCCCATTCATATTTGCAAACATTTCAGGACACAGCGAGTGTTCTTAGAACACATTCAACTTGACAATGAACAATACGGACAGCGTCCTTAGGACACCCCCTACGAACATTCCCCGGACACCGCGAGTGTTCTTAGAAGCGTCTACAGAACACCACCATCTTGTTTATTTGTGAACATTTCAGGACACCGCGGGTGTTCTTAGAACACATTCAACTTGACAGAGAACAATACTTACAGCGTCCTTAGGACACCCCCATTTTGTTTATTTGTGAACATTTCAGGACACCGCGAGTGTTCTTAGAACACATTCAACTTGCCAGCCACAACCCCCCCATTCATATTTGTGAACATTTCAGGACACAGCAAGTGTTCGACAACATCTTCAGAACACCCCCATTTTGTGTATTTGCGAACATTTCAGGACACCGCAAGTGTTCTTACAACACATTCAACTTGACAACGAACAATATGGACAGCGTCCTCAGGACACCCCCTACGAACATTCCCCGGACACGGCGAGTGTTCTTAGAAGCGTCTTCAGAACACCACCATCTTGTTTATTTGCGAACATTTCAGGACACCGCAAGTGTTCTTAGAACATATTCAACTTGACAACGAACAATACGGACAGCGTCCTCAGGACACCCCCATTTTGTTTATTTGCGAACATTTCAGGACACTGCGAGTGTTCTTAGAACAGTTTTAGTTTGCTTGCGAACAAAACGGACACATATTGAGTCCTCAGAACACCCCCATTCAGTTTATTTAGAACATTTCAGAACACCCGTGATGTCCGCAGACAAATCGAACACAAAAAGAATGTCTAACACATTAAAAAACACAACTTTCATCCTATCTCATACACTCCCACCCTCCCCAAACACTCCTACACACCAACACACTCTACTAAATACAACTAAATACGATGGCCGCGAATCCAAGATGGCGGGCGCTACCGAAAATCTGACGCGCTTCACGCTCCATGCCGTCCAATCAGCGAACACGTAGCATGTCCGCGAACATCACGCAAGCCGATTGGCCAAACAGGACACTGTCCGCGGACCGAACACAGATATCACTAATTTTTTTTTACCTACTTTTTGGTCATTTTAAAAAAAAACTACTGAACGGATTTTCATCAAATTTGCAAAAGCACGCTTTCGGGACCAAGCCGCTGCTCCTGGTCCAATTTTGGTGAAAATCCGTCCAGCGGTTTGGGCTATAGACGCGAGCAAACATTTTTTCCCATTCAGTCTATGGGGAAAAAAAAAGTTTTGGGACCCCCCCTATAACTATGTCCCCCCTGGACGAATCCTCACCGCACTTTGCAAAATAATTCAGAGTGACCCGAATACATTATTTGCAAAGTTTGGTGAGGATTCGTTCAGGGAGAGCGAAGTTATAAGCCGCCCAAAAAGTGCTCTTCCTATGGAAACAGCAACTTAACCATAACTACATGGCCACTACCGTGTATGCATATATATATATATATGTGTATGTATATATATATATATATTTTTTTTTTTTTTTTTCAGGGGAAAAACGTTGTTAAAAGGATGTTATTGTTACCTGTAAAACCGATACCCCCCAGAAATTCACCAGTTATGGTAAGCTAATCAACCATAACTTGTGCCACCATCGTGCACTGCTAAGACTAACACCCAGGACATCAAAGATGACATGAACATTTTCATTAATGACGTCACTGATGACCTCAGACATCTGGGCCACTTGGTTTTGTTCACTGACATATGAAAGCCAACTGACTATAAAATGTTTAAATGGAAAAGTTGCAATATAGGTAGAAGACGTTAACATTCCTGTATATTATAGAAGTATTTGGGTTATGGTTTGGTGTCAGCCAGCTCATGGTGCACAGATATGAGCCAATATGCAGGCCATACACACACTATTATGTCAGTACGTGATAAGGAACTAAAATGTTATTGCCATTTTGTATTAAGATTGTTGCTGTCTTCTGTACTGTAGTTTGCTGGTATGTGCTTCTAATTGGTATGCATTATGGGTCTTTGTATGTATTGATTGTAGTAACACATGTGCAGTAAGTCTTGACTTATTACCTATGTATTCCATGCTTAACATTACCGAAAACTCTGCAAGGATAGCTTTCATTGTTTTACAGAGCAACATTTGTAGAATCAAAATATTCTACTTCTACTGTGTATGCTGCACCCATTTCGTATGTGTATGTGTGAGTAGCTTCCTGTATTGAGAAGAACACTGTAATATAATGGTTTCTTTGCATAAGTATATTCAATCATATGTTAAGTAGTTTTGCGTAGATCTCCCAATCACCCGTAACATCTTATTACCAACATTGTAAACAGAACCCTTTGTAAGGACTTGAAAATTGTCATGTCATCTTTTTTCACTGAATTTGATAGGTTTTTATTAGTGCAACTTAACCATAACGTCCCTTTAACAGAGTTTATTCACTGAATTTCATGGGTTTTTACCAGGATACCCTTAATTTGTCTACATGTTCCCTATATCATACTGGGCCATTGTGATAGAATCAGGGTCTGCAGACTGTGCAACAGTTTGCTGACTTCGGACAGCATTCACATTGCCCAAAAGCACACGGATTAGCTTATATTGTTGTATCCAGCAGCAGGCAAACACATGTGCACGAAACAATAAGAGGTATATGTAGCACATCCAAAAATAAATATGTATACAAATTCTGTACTTGAGAAACCTGAAGTATGTTTTCATGGTTAAACAACCAGGGTCCACAACAAACTACCTGCTAATGTCGTATTTGGCTGCAAAATTAGCATTGCACCTGGAACAGGAGAAAGGAGTAAGATCGTCTTTTCAGAACAAATATACAGACAATCAGGTCAGAGATTATACAAAAATATATCGATTTATTATTTTTTAACACATGATAAAAAATGGACATAAAAAGTAATGCTCATACAAGTGAGACAAACATATAAAACAGAACAGACAAATAAAGTAAACTGGTATTTTATACCATCCAAAAAAGAAACTTGTTCTATATTTGCAGAGTGATGTTAGTAGCTAATGGGTGCATTTTTGCACATTTCTTTACAGCAAACAAACAAGCCTATTACAGATGTGTCGACAGTAACAAAATCTGTTTCCAGCCTTAATGTGATAACTACTAGTGCCCCACAATTCAAGGTTGATAGTAGATTTGAATATTTCCCGTTAAGGCTTTCATCAGGACACTTGTATTCCAGAAAGGGAAGATTTCGTGATGATGGTCTATATTCATTTATAACCAGCAATTCTAAAAAAAATAATTTCACTGATCATATTCAAGAAATATGTTGTCCTTTCATGCTTAGGTGACAGTCTATATTTTGCACAGCCAAACATTAGAATCTTTATACGCATCGCCATGCTGGTTTATTTATAAACAAGCTAAAAAAAAACTATGATTCGTACATTTAGCAACCATCATTTTTCACCATGTTTCACTGAGACACGTGTCTGGGGTTGCTGTTGGTACTCTTGTTCACAGGAGAATTGCCTAGCATTTCAGTGCTGGACTGCCCAAGGGCAGGACAAAGACTGATATGTTTAGGATATTTCTCCTCTGTGAAAGATAGTGAGTTAAAGACTCTGGGTAAGGCTCTCGTAATCAGGACTGATGTCTGGCAGAGGGTCTTCCAGGACCCCCCTTGTAATTTGCATCTGACATGGTAGCCTATATATGTGGGTTCAAATGGAATACATTTAGTTGAATTCTGCCATTTAAAACATTTTTGACCTTTGTCGAAAAAATGTATTCCAACCACAGACAAAACAGAAGATTTTCTGTACAGCTATTGAATTTATGGAGATTTATCAATGTTAGCACTGAACTAGGGTCCATCATCTGCTTATAGGCAGAAGATAGTGCACATTCATTCAAATAAGTTTGAGAGGAGTTTATTGCAACTCATACAAGAACCTCCAAACCACATCAGAGCTGTCCATAGGGGAGGTTCTACAAAGGATTTGTCCAAGTATGGATATATTTTGTTGATTTGTATTTGTGATTTTATTTATTTTTTACCCAAAACACCCCACTGATTTCACCTTTCTGTAAGGGAGAGCAGCAACCAAGACCTTGTTTTCCTTGTTTTTGCACTTCACTTTAGTTTTCATTTGTTTTGTTCATGACTTAGGTAAATGTGGGTCCTCCTGGGGGCATATATTGTGAAAGGTATTTTAGTGCAAGAGCCCTTAAAACGTTTTTGGACCTTGATTTATTTAGAGGCCAGATTTGTCATATGTTTCGGTGTCTTTCTCTGCATATAGGGCTGTACAGACTTCTTTCAGTGGGAAAATGTGTCGTTTCGTTCAACCTTGTTCACAGAGTAAGGAACATCCATTTGTTTACTACCCCATGAAAAGGGACCTCCACTAACTGGACTGCTGCCACATCACTTGGCACAAATAGAGATGTATTACACATAACAGTTTGTGGGCCTTCTAACACGGCCCTCCTGTCAGAAATGGTTGATCGCAGGAGCTCATTTTTTCAAAATGCTAACCTTTTCTCCCATTTATTTGTTGTTAAAATTCACTCTCCAAAACCAATTTGGGAGTTTATGGTAGATAGCACAGCTTTATGGTCATGTAACTCCTCTGATATTTTTATAAAAACGTAGCAGAGAGTTGAGAACAAAGTTAAGCACCCTGATGGAAGAATCACATAGGTCAGCCTTGGGGCATACTGAACGGAACAAGTACAGTGACGAAAGATGAACATCCTGACCAGGCTAGCACTTCGTCTATAGCTCACCCACAAGCTCGAACTCCCCAGCACTTACCCCCTCTTCCTTCTTCCTTTCTGCACTTGCACATTCTGAATACTCACAAGGCATACTAGGTTTGCCCCTCTCCCTCTTCCCCCTCTGCTCTTAAATATTGTGTTGTAATGTATTTCACACCTACGCTCCCTGTGTGCCCCGTGGGTGACTTTGAAACAGTATGTTCTTATTGTATAAATGCCTAACAAGCAAACAATAAATAAATAAGTATATATATTTTCTGCTGGGTTATCATTGCAGCATTCTATCAAATGATCAAAGAAAGTGGTCAGGGAATGCTGATTAAAAAGGTTTTGAGGCTTCTGGAGACAAAGAAGTGACGTCCAAAGTCATCAAACCACCCAATGGCACAGTATTTATAACATGTTCTTGGAAAGATTTAGATTGAGTGAAACATTGAGGCCATAATTTAGGACTTTTTGACAAGTCAGTTCCATGTGAGATTATCATCATGAAAAAAGTCTGTGATTTTGCCATTTGTAGCCGATTTTTTTTTCTTTTTCTGCCCACCCGAGGAGTTACAAAGGAACCTGACATGACATCCAGAGCAGTAAATTGAATGTCAGATCACCGATTTGCCTCAGTGCTTACCACACAGGGCCTTTTTCTAGCTGTTGATGGCGCCTACTTAAATCTTAATTGCTCATGATGAGATTTTAGAATGAGCCCACAAAACCATAGGGGAGGAATTCAAAAAAGGATTTAGTTATTCACTGACAAAGTCTTTATTTTTTAGACTCTTTCAACTCTGTACTGCCACCAAACTGCACTTAGCTTTAAGCACTTCATGTTATGCAAGAGTGATATAGCCCCTCCTCTTCTAAAAGGTGTTGGTAATCTTTAGCTTCACAACAACAGAGTCCTTCCCTCACCAGAGCCACCTCCATCGCTTCAGCCGAACTGCACTTAGCTTGCAGTGCTTCATGTGCATGCTTTGTGCAATGCAAGATTGATATAATCCCTGCTCTTCTCAAAGGTGCCGGCAATCCTCATTTTCACAGGAACAGAGTCCTTCCCTCACCAGAGTAGTAACACGATGTGATTTGTAGGCAGAGGAGAAGGCCAAAGTACTGCAAACCTTTATATATTATGTAGGCAGGGGAAAAGGTTAGCAATGCACTAACTGCCACTTGTACATTGTTTAGAAGAAGGAGAAGTCCAAAGCCTGAAAACCCCATGCGCATTAATTAGGCATAGGTGAAAATTGAAGCACTGAGATCCCCACATGGATTTTGTAGGTGGGGAAGAATGCTACATGATTTCCATTTTGTAAACCTATAAGGCGAAACTCCTGAAAACCATTCTTATTAAACGAAGAGAGGAAGGCCAAAGCACCCAGCCCCCACGGTCATTTACTAGGTGTAGGAGATGGTCAAAGGGGAGGAAGGATAGCTCAGTGGCAACACGTTCATCTTGGATGCAAGACAACGCAGTGCAACAGAGGATCGAATTCCGATCCCGCGCTTAGAAACCACTCATTAGTAAGCGTGTTATAAAAGAACAATTATTAAAGCACTAAGAACCCCTTGTGGATTTTGTAAGCAGAGGAGAAGGCAAAAGCAAAGAGGATTTAATTTGTGTTTTGTAGTCATGGGGGACAACCAGAGAACTGCTGTCTTGTTAAGCATTTTGAGGGTGGATGAGAAGGCCAATGCAACATAAACCCACATGTATTTTGTAAGAATAGAAGGCTAAAACACTAAATTGTGAATTTTTGAGGTGGAGGGAAAGGCCAATACTGAGAACCCATCATGCATTTTTCAGGCAAAGGAAAATGACAAAGCACTGCAAACTCCTTGTGCATTTTATAGGTGTAGGTGAAAGTCACAGCACAAATGACACCAGGTGCATTTTTTAGCTATTGTAGAAGTAGAATGTCAAACCCCTGAGAACTCATTGTGATTTTTGTAGGTGGAGAAGATGACCAAACCACCAATAACCCTGTGTGCATTTAGATAACAGAGGATAAGGCCAAATCAATGAAGACGCTGCATTCATGTTGTAGAGGAAGGAATGGAATGTGTATTATGTAGGCAAAGGAGAAGCCCAAAACACTAAACATCTCACATGCATTTTGTAGGTGTAGGAGAAGAACATAGTGCAAATAACCCCACATGCTTTCTAGGTATTGAAGAAGGCCAAAGCCCTGACAATTCATTGCGATTTCAATAAGTGGAGGAGAAGGCCAAAGCATGTATAACTCTTTGTGCATTTTGTTGACAGATGAGAAGGACAAAGCAATGGGAACCGCACATTCATTTTGAGGAATAAGGAAAAGACCAAAGCACTGATAAACCTACAAGACGTTTGTAGGCAGGGGATAAGGCCAAAACATCAATACCTGTATACACATTTTGTAGGTGGAGTAGAAGATCAAACCACTGAGAACAATGCCTGCTCTTTGTAGTTGAAGGGGATGGCCAAAGCACTTAGAAAAACAGGTGCATTTTGCAGAGGAAGAAGAATGCCAAAGCACAGAGAAACACACAGGCAATGAGCATGCCACTGCACAGACAAACCATGTTCACTTCTTAGATTGTAGATGAAAATCTATGCACTGAGATCCCCACATGCCAATTTTAGGATGACCAAAGCACAAAGAAATCGACCTGCATTGTCAATCCACTGAAGACCTCACATGCATTTTGCAGGTGGAGAAGGCCTAAACACTGAGAACCCATCGTGCATTTACTAGCTGCACGAGATGGCCAAAGCACTGCGAAAACACATAAATTAAGTAGGCACAGGAGTAGATCTAAGCACTGAGATCTCCCTGTTCAATGTGTGGTTATAGGCCAAAGCAATCAGAATTCCACTTGCATTTAGTAGGTGTAGGAGAAGACCAACACACCGAGAACTCTATGTGCATTTTACAGTTGGAGGGAAAGGTCAATGTACTAAAAAGCCACAAAGGGTTTTTTTCATGAATGAAAAGGGCAGAGCACTGCGAACTCCACATGCAATTCTTAGGCATACGAGAAGACCAAGACATTCTGAACCAATGTGCTTTTTAGGTGGAGAAGTCCAAAGCACCAACAGTACCACATAAATGACATGGGTGTAGGAGAAGGACTAAGCATAGGTAACTCGAAATGCATTTACTATTTGTGAAGGAAAGCCAAAGCAATGGAAAAACCTTATGAAATTTGTAGACGGAGGAGAAACCCAAAGCAATGACAACCCTATGTCCATGTTGTTAAGGTTGGAAAATGGCAAATCACTGAAAAGCCCTAATGCATTTTGTAGCTGTAAAAGGCTAAACAACTGAGAACCCAACTTGCATTTTTTAGGTGTGAGGAAAATACTAAAACTATGGGAATCCCATTGCAATGTGTAGGTGGAGGTGAAGTTCAAAGCACTGAGAACCACACATGCATTTATTAGACTCAGTAGAAGGCCATAGTATTGAGGTCCTTGGTGCATTTTGTATGTGTAGAAGGCCAAAGCACTAAGAACTCCAAAGCATTTAAGGAAGATATGAATTAAATGAACATGTCTAAATCTTCTTAAGTAGCCAAATGTGGTAGGGATGAGGTATGGGTTGTGGGAGGAATATTTGTTGACCATTGTTACCTGCTACAGTAGCAGCTGTTTGTGTTGGAGGGGCCCAGATAGTATGTGAGTATCTATGCCAGCCCCACTGATCAATCAGTTGCCACAGATCACTCATTTAATTGTGAATGCTGCACATTTGCACATATATTAGGTTCCAGAGAATGAAGTTCTGGAAGATGTTGAGCTGCAAACAACCGAAGTGAAAGACATAGATGTATGGTTGAGATAGAAGAGGTGATTGCTGTACATGAACTGCATCTGTTTGCTTTGAAAACAGATGACAATGAAGAACATGACAAAGATTATGTGCCGTGCGCTGATTTAAGATTGATGCTCAGATACCTCTAATTTGAATACAACAAAGATACTGATGAAGGACTAGAGTGTGGACATGAGTGCAGGCATTGATGAACCAAGGCAACTGCCTAGTTCAAGCAGTGCACACATCAGGCACGCTTCTAATTCTCCCCTTGCACCAGTGCATAGTGTTTTTTTTAAAAAAAACGGACTCCTAAAAACATATACTAATGGAAGTAGAACTTTGTGGTCAGTATCAATACCAGCACTGACTCCCCAGTCAACAGCACTCAAACAGCATCCACTGCAAATTACACCAAGCAGACTCCCATCTCAGCCATACCAACAAATAAGAGTGTGGTATTGTATGCTGTAAAAGGAACATGTGTAACCTTACAGCTGCCATATATCCAAGAAAAGTGTCTTGCAAAGAAAGCTGGATACCCAGCTGGCCGCCTCTTCCCTGAGGGCTCACAGGAGACTTTAGCAGCATAGTTGACAAAACAGAGGGAGACAGGGCAGCATCCCACCGCTTAACTTCGGGCATTGGGCATATTTACACCTCCATTCTGCACTACTAAACAAATGAATCTTGATCTTTCTTTAGATTTTCACAGGTCATGTTGAAGCACCATATTTGACTTCAACCCCCATGGCATGAAGACAACCTAGTCGCCCTTCAATGTGCCAGGACAGCATTGACGAGGCTTTGGAAAATGCCATAAAATATCACACAATACACAGAAAGCTGTGTATACTCAATAGTAGCCTCTTAGTAAAGTTTGCAATAGACGTAGTGCCCCATTGCCCCTATTGCTTTGTTGAACATTATTGATTCAGATGTCTCATTGACCTCCACTGGGAACATTTCAAGATGGCACTATTCCATGCAAATGTCTATGCCATGCAATAGCAGCCATTCTGTGGAAACAGTGGAGCCCTCACACTGTGATCGTAAGAAATTCCACCTAACAATGTGCATTTAGAGCAGTGCTCAAGGAAAATAATGTATTGCAACACCAGACATTAGGTCGCATTCCCATGGTTCTCTTGTCTGCAAAGCTCAGGATAACAGCCAACAAATGGCATTTGCCCACAGTATATCTTGTGTATGGCAGGTTCTGACTGCAGTTGCCACAGGAGATCTGCAAGTAAAGAAGATTTTGTCACATTGGTTCACTCCTCATGGTTTACAAGTGAGCATTATGGTAGCAGATAATGGATCTAATGTTGTAGTTGCCCTAGGGATAAGTGAACTCATGCACATCCCCTGCTTTGCCCATGTCCTCCATCTTGTGAAGACCTACTTTATAATCCACTGCATGCCTTTAGATGAGATTGTTTATGCGTTGATCCGAAGATATGCCTACTTTATCACCTTCAGCAGCACCCAGAATATGTTATGAAAGCGGAAATGTCATGCCACCATTTCATTACGACCAGCCAACAACTGCAATGCTGACTCGTTTGAACTCCACCCTACATACGCTGGGGCATCTGAGAGGGGTGCATTGCAGTAACCTGGCAACTGGAGAGTGTCTCGTAATACCTACACAGTGGCATGAAGTCACCCAAGGGATAAAAAGAGGACAGGGAAAGGAAGGAAGTGAGACAGGTGTCAAGTTTGTCACAGAATGAAGAACGTGGACCTAGAGGATGACTGATAACCAATCCAAAGCCTCTGTTATTTGTTATTGGTGTCACATGGGCAAAACCAAACACAGTAACATCAAACCTTGACACTTACTATCTAAATGTACACTAATTTACATCTGCGGTCCCCACATTAGATTTATGCAAATCCCCAAATTACAAATAGACCTGGATGTGCACTGTACTACAATGAAGTAACCCACCTATTTTTAGATACTGCTTCACTTGGCAATCACCACAAGACAACTCTATCTGTATCTTATTTATTTAAAGAAAAGCTCAACATAAGAACAGCCTTGGAATAATAACTTTAAAAGGAGCAGCAAACATGTGATAAATGCTTGTAGGCACTTTCGGGGGCTATGAAGGTTTGACTTTGAAAAGTGTGTCCGTGTTGCTGTTTATATTGCTAATGATACTGGGGAATGACTTTATTGCCGTGACAACGGCCCTTTTCATCTCTCTATTTATTTTGTGATTAATTCAGCTGACAGCATATCCCTTTTGGAATTAGATTGTCACATTGTCCTTAGTGAACTGTCTGTGAGTTGGTTGTTTTGGGATGTTAGGTTTGGGTGGAAAGTTGGGTGTTTCATAAGACCATTATCAGTGTTACTCTAAGAGACGTTTATACTTTGACTTCACAGGAGCACAAAGTGAGAAAAGCTATTGGGGAATGAAGCTGGCGAGAGGTTGTGCGAGAAGCACATTGTTCCCTATCTGTTTGAGCCGAGTTTGATGGACTGGACATAATGAATAAAACATGCGAGGAGATCAAATGTGGTCAGGCCAACAGACAGGCATAGTCGAAATGGCTTTGGCATCAAACCCGAATATAAAGACGACATCAAAGGAGTGAATGGATTTTGGAATGAGTAGGTATGCAGTTATGATCAGTGAAGTTGAGGTTGTCAGATGTATCGAGGACATCCGAAGAAAGCATGTTTTGTTTTTATTTTTCAGCCCTAATGTTAAAGTAAAGTAGTTCTGCTGAGTAAATAAGATTCTGATTGATCATTCCATAAACAAAGCAAAGAGATTTTATTTTCTGTGATATGCAGCCTGTATATTACAGAAAATAAAATCTCTTTACTTTGTTTATGGATTGATCCACCAGAATCATATTTACTCAGCAGAACTACTTTCTTTTTTGAAACATTGGTAGCCTGAGCGCAAATCACCTTCCCAGATCTTTAATCCATTGTTTATCTTTCCAAACCCTAGTGGGTGGTTTGTGGGAACAGTGGTTTCGCTGCCGAACAACATTCACTATTGTTTTCTCTCGCTGTAATATTGAGTGGTCAATAGCGCACAGCAATGGTATCGAACCCACAAAACGTATTCATTCATCCAATGTTAGAGTAACCTGCAATAATGATGGTGGTGGATAGTTGAGATAAGTACTCAAGTTATGTCTGCCACAAAGGATACCAGTCATGTGTTGACTGGGAAGGAAGGTGCAATGATAGCTTCACTGGATGTTTGGCATGGCTAGCACATGTTGGTATTATCTGGATGTGGGTCATTAAGTAGTTGATATTGGGGCAAGAGCCCTATTTCAATAATGTTGACAATGTTGAGGTTATAACCATTGATTGGGTAGGATGTGCCATCACATTCAGCAGAAAGTAAAGATATTCCTGGTTTTCAGAAGGAGAGATATGGGCGGGTTGAGTAAGCAATTCCATTTTCAGAATGCTGACAATGTAATCTTTCTTGAAACTTGATGACTAATGCAGCCCAGAAGAGCACTGAGTGTGTTGGTGTCATACTTTCAGGCAGGGCATATCTTGTTCCAGAACTCAAGAAGGAAAGTGTTTGGGCATTTGAGTGGACATGGAAGTGAGTTGAAGGAGTTGGAAATAGTTATACTGGTAAAATTACTGTATCAGATATCTTAATGCAAACTACTCAAAGCATGCATGTTAAAATCCATCAAGAATAGGCATAAGGTCAGTTTTTATATAACTACAGGGCTGTATAAGAGTCGTGGTCTGGATAGATGTCTTATCTTGATAGTTAATTGAAATTAATACATCAGGAGAAATCCCTGGGGAATGAAGAGGGTTTGGGGGGCTACCAGCAATTCAGGGGTGACTATCATGTGTTGTAGAAGAGAAGAAGAGAAGACGTCTTCAGAGTGGCTGCATGCTGTCCATGCATCCATTATGAGAAGCAGAGAGTGTCCCAAATATGTCGGTCAATGCCCTAATTTGAAATTGGCAACTAGCCAAGGTTAATGTGTCCATTGTGAATGCAGAGTTTCTCCGTCCATTCTGACTCAAACGGTATTGTCAATTGCTCAGAGGCATATGATCATCTTTAAAGAGCATTGGAGGGTATTATTTTAAATTGTCACATTATATTATTAGCCCTAATCCACAAACGACATAGATCGGTGTGATTGCTTGATTTTTTTTTAAAGCACCTCATTCGACCAGCAACATTTGCAAGACATTTCAGTTAACCATTTGAGAAAAAAAAATGCAAACGAATGGATCAACCGAAATTGAGTGGAAGCATACCTGATCATTTTTGTAGCATACATCTTGAATGTTGTTGTAAATAATAATAATGCCTTGATTTACAAGCTCTATAACAGAGGCTGCATGATGGTCCCATAATAGGCAAACAGAGCCCTATTAGATGACCTTTGCTAACCAATTGATAATTGTGGTCCAGCAATATAGGACAGGTTCTACCGAATGGGGTGATTCAAGATAGAATTCAATGAAAGAAAAGGATGTCCAAAAAGTATGGTTTACATCCATTTTAACATAGCAAGGTATGTGACATGCTTGTATTAAAACGATGGCAATGTTATTGAATGAAAATGTCTAGTATCTAGGTTTCAATGGAAACTATCCATTAGGTTAGGTGGAACCAAATGGAATACAGCCATTAGAGGTCCTTATTTGTATGTATTTATGCATTCATTTGCCTCCATTGTGAGGAAATAGTGAAAAAATTGGATAGGCCCAGGAAGCAATTCTGATCAGTAAGTGAAAAGTAAGGGGAAGAGGACACGTGTTGCAGGTAAGAGTATGAGGAAAAGTGCAATAGGAGATTGCAGGGGACAGTTTGAAGATGTTAGAACAAGCAGAGGTTTAATAAACAGTAGTAGAAACTCCAACTAGCATAGCACCCCACTCCAAAATCAAGCATTTCCTACCTCCACAAGTTTCCAAATAGATGTTGAAGCCTTGGTCATTTCTCAACTGAATGCTTCCCTACTTGTGGGAGTCCCAGATACCAATTTGGACCCTCTGAACGATGTGAAGTAAACTGCATCACAACTCATTACAGAGCTAAGAGGTTTCAACCATATCACTCCCATTCTCAAAGAGCTAAACTGGCTACCACTTATGGCAGACATTATTTTCAAGAGAGCCTGCAATACCTACAAAGCAGTCACAACAGTCTACCTGGCCAACAAGCTCACCATTGCCAGGGCACCACCAGACACCACATCATCACCAGAATGGAAACAAAGGAGTACAAGTTAAGAAACAAGGAAACAGGCATTTTCCTGCTATGCACTCTGCATCTGGAGTACATTACCATTGGAGTCAAGACTGCCCACCTCCAACAGGTAGGACCTGAAAAACCCTATTGTTAAAATCAAATCTTTCCCTTCAATGATCGCTCCCTCAAACCTACTTCTCCACCTCCTCAGCTTCCATGTTGCCTGCTGCTATAGCCTTCTCAAAAATGTTGCTAGTCTTGCAGCTGGCCTGGAATGCCCTAGGTTCATCCCGTATATACAGTGTTCTCGTGCTTCTCATCTTGGTTTGCACCTTATGAATCCCATACATACATATAGGTGTAGCCAATAAGTGAATAAATCAATGCCCAAGAAGTGCTAGACCTCTATGAATGAAGGCCCGGCGAGGGTTTTAGAAGTCAAAGGCATGCAAGTGTTAGGTACGTTTTGATGAAAGGACTACTTTTCCCGGAGTACTGGGATGAGTAGCGATTTCTTGTATTTTTATTTGGTATCTTTATTTAGCGCACATGACCAAAAAAGGTATCGGAGAGCATCAAAATATCAATGACATTTGTGATGTCATCTTTGATGTCCTGGGTGTTAGTCTTAGCAGTGCACGGTGGTGGTGCGAGTTATGGTTGCTTAGCTTACCCTAACTGGTGAATTTCAAGGGTTTTTCGGTTTTACTTGGAACCATAACGTCCCTTTAACAAAGTTTTCTCACTGAATTTCATAGGTTTTTAGTAGCACAACTTAACCATAACGTCCCTTTAACAAAGTTTTTTCACTGAATTTCATAGGTTTTTAGTAGCAAAGCTTAACAATAGTAACTTTGACTTTATGTACATGTAATATGGAACATACTGAACCACTTCTACTGAATGTAATGTCCGTGAACATTTTTGATGTCCGCGGACATATTCAGACAACAGTACCACTACCTAAAAAGTCTGGGGGGGGTATGTTTAATTGTTATATTACAACATGATAACATTTAAAAAATTCACAAAGTAGTACACATACAAATTATATGTAGTAATACATAAGAATTGTAACCCATATATGTACCACACGAACCATTCATTTAAATACAATATATTCTAAAATGGAATATACCAAGAGAAGATAAATAGGCTTCCAACATAATTACCTCACAGACACTCCACAACTAAGACCAAGACCAGACCTACAGAGTACTCAGAACATATTTTTTTTTTTCACAGAAATGTCTAATACTCTGGAATGGCTAGAGGAGCACTTCCCACATGACGAAATGTCAGAAAATAGTGAAGCTAATGGTACACACTTTACAATATAAACCATTAAGGGGCCGATTCATGGAATAAACGTGAGCCGAAAATCTATGCGCAAGCAGGCGCAAGCAGGCGCAAGCGCGTAAAAAAAGGCGCAACGCACACGTGCGATTCATGGAAGTCCCTGCGCGTGTTTACCTCGGGATGTGCGCCAAACCCGTGCATGGCGCACACGTCACTGAAACATCCCGAACGGAGTGTGCGACGCGCACAGTGAAAGCGCACAACCTCGGGGCACACACCAAAAAGGGGTCGGAACATGGGGCGTAACGCGCAGAATGGGGAACAACACGCGAAAATAAGGGCGTAACTGGGATGTACTGCTGGGAAGCAGACGGAACGCCCACACGCACGCGAACCTCACATATTCATGGAATCGAATAGGGCAAAGCCGCGCACGGCCAAAGACACGCACAGGCCTAAACACGTCCGCCACATGAAGGCAGACGGTATCGTCCCTGCGCATCACAAAAGCGCCAATATACACCAATGATGAATGTCCCATACTGCTATTGTGCCTTGGGTTCGCATGAAGTTTTTCACGCGATCGGGCGCGATCGGGCCTGGGGGAGCGGGCTACGTGTATTACAGGGGTTTGCGTGAAGTTTTTCACGCGATCGGGCCTGGGGGAGTGGGCTACGTGTATTACGGGGGTTCGCTTGAAGTTTTTCACGCGATCGGGCCCGGGGGAGTGGGCTACGTGTATTACAGGGGTTCGCGTGAAGTTTTTCACGCGATCGGGCCTGGGGGAGCGGGCTACCACTCACCGTCTGCCTTGCGTATAGAAGAATGCGTAGCCAACACCCGCTGTGAAGTAATAGCGTGTGAACCCCAACAGCTGGAAAACACACGCACCGCACCCCACGAAAAGCACGTACAGAGCAATGTAAAGGCACGTGGGATCTACAAGCCCTGCCAGGGAAACGCCCGTGCGCGAAACGTCACAGATGCGCTTACCACTAAGGGCCTTTGGTCCAATGAAATCGCGTATGCGTGCTGACGCGCTTACGCGCTAAGGGCCTTTCCTCGATTTACACGCAGACGTGCAAGAGTTTCACGTGCCAAATCACTCCGTATCAAGCTGGCCACGCGTAAGCAAACGGAAGACCACGCTCCTGCCCAAAAGGCCGAATTACTGCCCCCCAGAGCCCCGAGCAGCCTCCCACAAGCCATCTGCTGCTGCCTGCCTGCTGCCACCGTGCCCTGCCATTTGGTGCCTGCACATCAGCCATCTGCAGGGGTCCGTTTGCTGTGTCCACCCCTGCTGGAACAGAAGACTCCCGACTGGGATACCATCGCTCCACAGCCCAGCCCCAGGACCCAGTTGCCCACCCACTCCTGTCTCTGGGGTTGCCATGTCGGGCACTGCAACATCTGGCACCACTGACAACCCGCGGCCAGAGAGGCAGAGGGGCACCAGCTTCACTGCCACCGAAGTTGGTGTCCTGGTGGAGCAAGTCCTGGGGCAGTATGATGCCCTCTTCGGAAGTAAGCGTGCCAACAAGCAAGGACGGACTCGGATCTGGACAGACATCGTGACTGCCATCAACACGGAGGGGGTGGCAGTCCGCGACTACCAACATGTCAAGAAGCGCTGGGATGACTGCAGGTCCAGGACCCTCTTAAAGGCCCAGCGCCTCGTGGAGGGGGGCCGGGGCCGCATGAGTACCATCAAGATGAGGGTCCTGGAACGCGTAGGCCCAGCGCTCCACGGCCAGATCTTTGAGAGGCAGGCCCGTCTGGAGTTGAGCGGTAAGTGGCCAAGCATTGCTGTGTGAGACAGGGCATGTCACAGTGTGCTGGTTGTCTGATACTTGCCTGTATGTGTGAAATAGGCCATGTATGCATGTGTGTGTGCAGGGACGTCATGCATGTGAGACCAGTAATGTGTGAACCACACGGTTGGTGCATGTGTTCAAATGCAACATGGGTTGCCCTATGCGGAATGGCCACATGAAAGCATGCCAGTCTCTGCTCCTGGACATTGGTGGGGGTGAGGGATGGGTGCTGATGCCATGTACATGTATGCTGTCCATGTCTGTGTGTCTGACCTGCGTGTCTGTGACTTGTGAATGCCAGGGATGCATGACACATGTCTGTCGCAATGTTCAGGTTCACTGATGCAGCCTAGTCATCCTTGTATCCACTGTGTCTGTGGTGTAGGAGGCCAGATGGATGAAACTAGGGTGAAGTTTGTCCATGTGATAGGCATGGCCCATGATGCATGTGAGTTCCAAAACAACATTGTATGTTTCAAAAATCCCTTGGATATGTATGCTAATGTCCATAGCATGCGCCATGCCTGTTACCGCATGTGTTTTACCTGCACTGACCCATGTGTTGTGGAGGGACATGATGGAAGTGATCTTTAACAGTGCCACTCATCTGCTATTGCTTCCTGTCTAGGGGACCAATGTACAGTACCCTGATGCTTGTGTTCTATGTCTCCCTCTACACAGCGCCACGTGAAGAAGAGGGCGGAGACGGCTCTGTGGAGCAAAGCGGCGGGGATGCCCCCACGGCTGCAGCGGAAGGGGTGGGTGAGCCCCCACAGGGGCTTGCAACGGCGGAAGACGGGGTGGAGCCATCCAGGTTGGTGGTTTCCACAGAGGAGGAGGAGGCCGCTACTGAGGCGCACATGGGGCCTGGTGGGGGCATCCCTGCTGGTGCAAGTGTTGCAGTCCAGGGGCAGGGGCAGGAGGCAGCACAGGTCGCCGTGGAGGGACCTGTGCATGTCACTGTCCCTGACACTGTGACTGCACCACCATGCACCAGCAGGGATGCCCCATCCCAGGCCCGTCCGCAGGTAGGGGGGATGTCCATGTCATCTGACTCCCCTCCACCTGCGGACGAGGGGACCCCTGGCCGTATGGAGAAGGTCCTGATTGGTGTCGCGTTGCGCACAGATGCAATTCGTGATGAGGTGAGTGCTTCCCGGGAGGAGCATGCACGTCATCACGGAGAGCACCGTGCCGACGTGGCCCAGTTGGGATCGGCCATGATCGGGGGTTTCCTACATGTGTCGGCCAATCTGGCGACCCTCTCCTCCTCTGTGGAGACTATGCACCAGTCGTTCTCCAGGCCGTCTTCCGGCCCAGATGCCACCAGGGCCCCCTGTGGACCTGCCCCGACCAATGCAGCCGGCTCGGTGGGGACCCCATCCCTGCCACCGTCGGGAGTCGGAGGTCCAGCAGGAGTGGACACAGCAGCAACTGGACCCCAGCAGATGGAGGATGTGACGGCATCATCGTGCAGGGCACGTGCACGATGGCGTCGGTGGATTCCATCAGCCTGGATGCCGTCGTGCTGGCACAGGCAGTTGCGTCGGAGGCAGCGGCAGGCTCGACGTGGGAGGCATCATGGCTCGGGGTCATCAAAATCAGGGGTACAGGCATCGGCCGGAGGGCAGGAGAACCCTGGAATGGGAGTGGCTTCCGTGTGGGAGCGGTTGGGCCAGCAGATAGGTGCAGAGCGGCAGCGGGCAGAGGAGGAACAGCGTCACAATGGTCAGGGCGGAGAACTCCATGCGGAGGGCGCTGAGGCGGGCTGAGTGCCTCGAGGGTATTCACAGGGAGTTGGAGCTGGACACTGCTTTATCCCTGCGAGACCTCGGGGCCAGGGAACATGCCTGCCTCCAAGCCATTGAACAGGAGTTTGATGATGCCCTGGCCCATGACAACATCCAGTGAGTCGTTGGACTAGCCCGCTGCCCTTGTAAATAGTTATGTAGTTAGTGTTAGGTTTCCTTTGTTTTTGCATTTTTTTTTACCTTTTGGACAATGGGCCATATTTTTGTATATAGTTTTTTTTTATTAAGTAGTGTTGTTAGATATTTTTCATTTCTTTTGTTGGGATCATGGACCCTGGCTTGTTCATCTGTACATAGTTCACTGTTGGATTTTCTTTTCATTTTACAATTTACTCATGGAGCAATGGATTTCAATTATAATTTCCCATTGGATTTTCTTTTGTGGACGGTGACTTTGGACACCATTCCTTTGGATTATGATTTTTGGTTTTGCATTTTTTCACGGACATGCTTCTTTTTACTTTTTTTACATTCCCATTTCTGTTTGTTTATTTTTGATTCAATTCATGTTTCCTTTAATACATATTTTTTGATCAAACTTCAATGTGTAGTATCATCTCATTGGTTTCATGCATATCATGATATGGGTTTTGAGATTCACTGACACCCATTGGGTGTATGTGAGGGACATGTGTTCATTTCCAAACTTGCAATTGGTGTTCTATCATGTTATTGCCATTTCTAAGTGGGTGGATGCAATACTCGGGTGGGTGTTTTGCATTTGGAGGCTGACCATAGGGACCAGGGATCTATATTGTGATGACATGTTGGCCTGGTGGAGGGTGCCCCACAGTGCTGGGGGGTGGGGGTGCAGGGGAACATGAGTTGGACATGAGTGGGGGCCTGCTGGCAGGTGCCCCACAGTGCTGGGGGGTGGGGGTGCAGGGGAACATGAGTTGGACATGAGTGGGGGCCTGCTGGCAGGTGCCCCACAGTGCTGGGGGGTGGGGGTGCAGGGAACATGAGTTGGACATGAGTGGGGGCCTTCTGGCAGGTGCCCCACAGTGATGGGGGGTGGGGGTGCAGGGGAACATGAGTTGGACATGAGTGGGGGCCTGCTGGCAGGTGCCCCACAGTGCTGGGGGGTGGGAGAGCAGGGGAACATGAGTTGGACATGAGTGGGGGCCTGCTGGCAGGTGCCCCACAGTGCTGGGGGGTGGGGGTGCAGGGGAACATGAGTTGGACATGAGTGGGGGCCTGCTGGCAGGTGCCCCACAGTGCTGGGGTGGGGGTGCAGGGAGACAGGAGTGGGGGCCTGGTGGAGGGTGCCCCTGACTGGTGGGGGGTGGGGGTGCAGGGAGACAGGAGTGGGGGCCTGGTGGAGGGTGCCCCTGACTGGTGGGGGGTGGGGGTGCAAGGAGACATGTGTGGGGGCCTGGTGGAGGGTGCCCTGCACTGCTGGGGGGTGGGGGTGCTGGGAGACATGTGTCGGGGCCTGGTGGAGGGTGCCCCTGACTGATGGGGGGTGGGGGTGGGGGTGCAGGGAGACAGGAGTGGGGGCCTGGTGGAGGGTGCCCCTGACTGGTGGGGGGTGGGGGTGCAGGGAGACATGTGTGGGGGCCTGGTGGAGGGTGCCCTGCACTGCTGGGGGGTGGGGGTGCTGGGAGACATGTGTGGGGGTCTGGTGGAGGGTGCCCCTGACTGGTGGAGGGTGGGATTGCAGGGAGACAGGAGTGGGGGCCTGGTGGAGGGTGCCCCTGACTGGTGGGGGGTGGGGGTGCAGGGAGACAGGAGTGGGGGTCTGGTGGAGGGTTCCCCTGACTGGTGGGGGGTGGGGGTGCAGGGAGACATGTGTGGGGGCCTGGTGGAGGGTGCCCTGCACTGCTGGGGGGTGAGGGTGCTGGGAGACATGTGTGGGGGCCTGGTGGAGGGTGCCCCTGACTGGTGGGGGGTGGGGGTGCAGGGAGACAGGAGTGGGGGCCTGGTGGAGGGTGCCCCTGACTGGTGGGGCGTGGGGGTGCAGGGAGACATGTGTGGGGGCCTGGTGGAGGGTGCCCTGCACTACTGGGGGGTGGGGGTGCTGGGAGACATGTGTGGGGGCCTGGTGGAGGGTGCCCCTGACTGGTGGCGGGTGGGGGTGCAGGGAGACAGGAGTGGGGGCCTGGTGGAGGGTGCCCCTGACTGGTGGGGGGTGGGGGTGCTGGGAGACATCCATTGTTGATCAGTAGTGCAAGGTAACATGTGGCTTGGCTGGGGAGCATGCCCATGGTGGATGGGCTGCCTGTGGGACATGAGCAGGGGTGCAGGGTAGTCCCCCGTGGTGTGGGCTGCCTGCAGGGGCCGTGGAGGTTGTAGAGCGAACACCTGGGAGGACCCACATGGCCAATTCACGTGTAGTACTCCCCAGAACCCCTGAAATACACATACCCTGATGGAATCGCGTGTGAAACTTCCCACGCACCCCTGAAATACACGTACCCTGATGAAATCGCGTGTGAAACTTCCCGCGCACGCCTGAAATACACGTACCCTGATGGAATTGCGTGTGAAACTTCCCGCGCACCCCTGAAATACACGTACCCTGCTGAATTTGCGTGTGGAACTTCCCGCGCACCCCTGAAATACACGTACCCTGCTGAATTTGCGTGTGAAACTTCCCGCGCACCCCAGTAATACACGTACCTGCTGAAATCGCATGTGGAACTTCCCGCGCACCCCTGAAATACACGTACCCTGATGGAATCGCGTGTGGAACTTCCCGCGCACCCCTGAAATACACGTACCCTGCTGAAATCGTGTGTGAAACTTCCCGCGCACCCCTGAAATACACGTACTCTGCTGAATTTGCGTGTGAAACTTCCCGCGCACCCCAGTAATACACGTACCCTGCTGAATTCACGTGTTAAACTTCCCGCGCACCCCAGTAATACACGTACCCTGCTGAATTTGCGTGTGGAACTTCCCGCGCACCCCTGAAATACACGTACCCTGCTGAAATCGCATGTGGAACTTCCCGCGCACCCCTGAAATACACGTACCCTGCTGAATTCACGTGTGAAACTTCCCGCGCACCCCAGTAATACACGTACCCCGCTCGCACAGGGCCAATCGCGTGTGAAACTTCCCGCGCACCCCAGTAAAACACGTACCCTGATGGAATCGCGTGTGAAACTTCCCACGCACCCCTGAAATACACGTACCCTGCTGAATTTGCGTGTGGAACTTTCCGCGCACCCCTGAAATACACATACCCTGCTGAATTTGCGTGTGAAACATCCCGCGCACCCCAGTAATACACGTACCCTGATGGAATCGCGTGTGGAACTTTCCGCGCACCCCTGAAATACATGTACCCTGCTGAATTCGCGTGTGAAACTTCCCGCGCACCCCAGTAGTACACATACCCCGCTCGCACAGGGCCAATCGCGTGTGACACTTCCCACGCACCCCAGTAAAACATGTACCCTGATGGAATCGCGTGTGAAACTTCCCACGCACCGCAGTGATACACGTACCCCGCTTGCCGTGCTGGTACAGGGTTAGCGCAGCCCTTTGCGCTGGATTGGGGATTTTGATGGCTTTTCCCTGCGCAAGGGGCATTCTTGGGGGCGTAACTGGCGCTGCTGCAGGGTTGCTGCGCCACTGTGAGCCACGGCTGGTTTTGGTGGCTGTAATCCATGAACACGCTGTGCGCGGAAATGTATTTTAGCACACGCGGCTGGCGCAGGGATTCGCACGCGCACACTGTTCGCCAACCGCATACGCCACTTGTGCGCTGAATTCTATGAATTACCCCCTTAATTGTTATTATTTTATATATATTTAACATATATATTTCTTTTTGTACAGAGCATACCAAAATAGAAAATATGTCTGAAGAAACTGTTATGGAAAACACGCTTGACAGCTTAAAAGAAAAAATGGATTTATTATTGAGCAATTTTAATAATTTGGAAACCTTTGTTGAGGATCATTTTAAAACAAAAACCTCATACCATTGTCCCATATGTACTTGTCCCCCTCACCATATCCCAGTCAATTATCCCCAAACCTTCTCCATAATCCAAAACGTTTTGATGAGACTTCCATCCCTTCTTCACCTGATACCAATCATGTTGAAACCCCTAATTCTCCAGTTTGTGTTTCTGTTTCTGCCTCACCTTCTCTGTCATACATTATTAATATATGTGAAATAAAGTTACATTTTTATATTGTGATGTAATTACTTCCCATTTTTTATTTTTTTAAAAACAATGTAGATGTCCGCGGACAGCGTGGGTGTTCTGAAATGTTTGCAAATAAACAAAAATGGAGGTGTCCTGAAGAACACTATACCTGTCCGTACTGTTCGCTAGCAAGTTGAAACTGTTCTAAGAACACAAGCGGTGTCCTGAAATGTTCGTAATTAAATGAAAATGGAGGTGTCCTAAAGAACACTATACCTGTCCGTACTGTTCGCTAGCAAGTTCAAACTGTTCTAAGAACCCAATTGGTGTCCTGAAATGTTCGTAATTAAACGAAAATGGAGGTGTCCTAAAGAACACTATACCTGTCCGTACTGTTCGCTAGCAAGTTGAAACTGTTCTAAGAACACAAGCGGTGTCCTGAAATGTTCGTAATCAAACGAAAATGGAAGTGTCCTAAAGAACACTATATCTGTCTGTAGTGTTCGCTAGCAAGTTTAAACTGTTCTAGAACACACGCAATGTCCAGAAAAGTTAGTTTGATGTGTGACGCACTTTTAATTAATTCAGGACCCGAACACTGTCCGTAGAACATCAACGCGCATGCGCAAACCAATGTCCGTGCATTTGGTGTCCTGCGGACAGGAGCTTACTTCACGGACCTGTTCGCGAAGGGTTCATGTGACCGCGCCCATGCTGATCGTATGTTCTGAATGCGGACACTGTTGGTGAGACCCGAACATTTTAAAAGTACATTTTCGAGTAATCCACAATATTTTTCCATAAAAACTCATCATTGCACAAGTCCCATATAGTAATCCTGAGTTTCTACATATCTTTTGAAACTTTTTCAATCCTTTTCTGTGTTCGATCTGTCCGCGGACAGCGCGCATGTCCGCGAACCGCGTACAAGCACCCCTATAAAAGACCACGCCCTAGAGCTTATTCTCATTGTGTTTCTGGCTATTCCTCAGAGCACAGCTATTTCTCCAGCAACTTGCTGATTACACCATCGAGATGGCATCCCTGGCTGCAGAACTGCCACCTGGTGCTACACCTGCTTCAGCACCACCCCCAACCCCTCCACCACCACCACCTTCTGAAGGGCCTGAAGAGGGGAACAGGAGTGAGGATGCAGAGGAGGAAGAAGAGGATGACGAGAATGAGGTAGAGGAAATCCCTACTACCTGCACTAGACGTGAGTCTTGGGTGTGGCGGTTATTTTCCATTTATGGGAATGGTCCTAAGGCTCGTGCGAACCGTGTTATCTGCAATGAGTGCAAAATGATACTCAGTCGCGGGAAGCACGCTTTGTACAGCTTTGAGACCACGAGCATGAATTGACACCTGAGGTCATTTCACTCTGGGGCTATTCGCAAGGTTGTACCTTGCAAAGAACGTGCTAGGTTGATTTCCTCTACTTCATCCTCCATTTCTGATCCTGTCACCACAAGGACCACCTCTTTGGGACAGCGTCTTCCTCAAGCTGCCTCACAGGCCATACAGCATTCTGATGACCCTTACCTTTCGAGGGTCACAGTTGTATGTACTGTGACACAGTACTCTGCAGGGGTAGCGACTTCGGAGTGCTTTTGAGACTATCGTCTCAGAGCACGAGAAGACCTGCTCACTACCCAAATAAAACCCTCTCTACATCTTCCTCTCTCAGCTCGCCCTTTCTTATCCCTGTGGTTGGTGTCCCCCCTTTACCCTCCTTTCCCCTCCTCTCCTAGTGTGTTGTGTCTAAAAAACAAAAAAAAATCCAAAATTACAAAAATCAAAAAAAAATAAGGCTCTTTTCAGAGCCGCCTTTCACAGTTAAAAAATAGAAGTGAAGATAAATAAAGCAGGGCCCTTTGTATTTCTTAAAAATCCACGGACAGTTTGCGAACATTAAAAAAATTGGGGTGCTACCCTATTGTTACCATTGCATTTTTCTCTGGGAGGAAGTGGTGGCTCTGAAAAAAGACTTTGGGAGGTGTATGTATGTAAAAAATTATAAATACTTAACACCTACTTAAAATGGATGCTGTATTTCTAAAAAAGGTCGCAATGCATTTTGTACATTTCTCAGAAAAATCTGATTGCCAGATTAAGTAAGATGGACTCCATCTCTGCGAAAAATGTATGTACTACGAAACATAATATTTTCATTTTGAAAACAAGACATGCCAAAATCTCTTAGAAATGCACAAACAGCCTTATTAACATTGTGCCTTGCTTTTTCCATTCGTGGACCAAATGAAGAAGAACAAAGCCACATTTGTCTTTGCGCAATCCGTGAAAATATTACTTGAGAATTAGGAAACATGTCCATGACTTTCCCAAGTCCTTCTTTCATAGCAAATTGCAAAGAAATTCCAGACACATGTCCTAATCTATTCCCTCCACAATGAATTACAATTATGTCTGGATGTTGCTTTGTGTCCAATGTAGCACAGAGAGGTAGCAAGTCCAACCTCTTCATTCCACATACTCCATGCCAGTGTACTTCCACATGTGGAGATCCAAGATCTACAGCTACTCCACAGCTTTCTGCATGCACCTTCAACCAATGTATCCACAAATCTCCCAAAATCCAAACAATCTGTTTTCTGAAACACACAGCCATAGCTATCTGTTGTTCTCTCAGCAAAAAGAATATCTGAGAAACTCTCTCCTGGCACAACACACCCACTAAACTTTCCTGACCAATCCCTTTCACTGCTCATTCTCATTTGCATGACTTCTGAACCCAAAAATCCCCGGATGTAACTCCCGATGTCCGCGAACTACCGCCATGTCCGCGGACATATCGTAACATGAACAGCCCTTCTACCATTTCCACTTCACTCTCTGTGCCATTCCCTCACTGGATGTAGCTAATAAATCACATGACCATGCACCAATCACATTCAAGACCTCTACATCTAACTGCATCATCATAGATCAGCACTGCAAATGTACTGTGAATCTCTCTGAGTAAAAGTGTCATATCATTGGCAAGCACCATCTACAAGAAATACTGTACAAGTCTCCAAGATTTCTATTTGCAGCTCCATGCATATCCATATGCATGAACACAAACTACAGGTATGCATATTTTCTGTACAGTACATGAACACATTTTCAAACTGACTTTTAGCTTGTGTAATCTGTAAAATGAATCTACTGTGTTTATTCCAATTTCCTAAAATCAACTATCACGTATAAAACTTTATACTATTTACTTTCAATATACACACACTATCAAATCATGTTAAACTAACATTTTTTAAATGAAATTTATAGACTACATATATTCAAACAAAATTGCATGCATGCATACTCTATGTTCAAATCTAAAAAAATAATACTTATACAATTGTATTTATTTATTTATTTATTTATTTGATTACTTTAATTTAAGCATGACATTAAGGCACTATTACCTAGAACAGCTTAGTTACAGAAATGGTGGTATTCAGTTGTACATTATGAATTTCACAAGACATACTAAAGATATTTTGTTTGTTAAAGTTACTCATTGCAATACAATTTTTTCATTAGGAACATATCATATGTATTGAACTGGTGCGATGTATCTTATGTGAATAAGATAGTTTTAATGGTTTTAAGGAAGGCGCTGAGGATTTCAATTAAAGAATTTATATCTAAATTAAAAACAATGCTATATAAAAACAAAATTACTAATTAATTTCTTTAACAATTGCAGTGAAGACCATTCTCCTGAAAAGAAGCAGCCGAATTTCAAGAACAAAGAAGAACTAAGAATAAAACTGCTCATTTTAGAAAAAAAGTAAGTAGAATATCACCATAATATTTGTATTATTACTCAAACATACTGGCCCTCATTACGACCCTGGCGGAATTCGCGGTGCTAAATGCACCGCGGAGCACGGCGGAAAGCCGCCGATAGCGCCATGGGGGTTGGCGGATTTACCACCCCATGCCGACCTTGGCGGAGCGGTAAATCCCCAATCCCCATTTTGCCCTTCCCCATTCCCATTCTTGCCCCATAGGGTATAATGGGAGTGGGGAAGGCGTTAATTACGCCACCGTAAAGAACGGTGGCGTAATTAACAACGAGGTCCCTTAGCGCCATGGATTTCTCCGCCCGGAAAAACCAGGCGGAGAAAGGCTCCATGGCGCTACGGGAACTCGTAGTAGGGCAGACGGGTCCGCCGCGAATAACGCTGGCGGAAACCCACTCCGCCAGGGTCGTAATGAGGGCCACTGTAAAGTTAATTCATGCTATTTCTGTGCCTAAAAATAGAGATTGTGCACCATTCTGTCCAAAAATCCTCATGTCTTAAACAGCGATTTACAGCCAGAATGGCGCACAAATTCCTACTTTTGGACACACAAATTACCCAACTCAACCGCTAGAATTGTCAGATTATAGAACAAACAACGGTTTTTATTGTATACATTAGATTTACTATTTGTACTTCTCAACACCACTAGCTTATTTTTTTCTGTCATCTGAACCTGAGTTTAGTAACATAATAATTGAAGAATACACATCCCTACTAGTTGTAGTTCCCAATGAACAATCAGACACCATTACATACATCATCTTACTCAAACACTCATGCAAACAGCACACATACATTGCAGAACACCCCAACCCATACCTTCTTTATTTTTTTCAACAGACCCTAAAGAATGCCTACCAAAAGTCAAGTCTGTAGAAAGCAACGCAGAAGTAGAGCAAATGAAAATAAAAGTGTCCAACATAAGCATCCATCTCTAGCAGAATTTGTAAAAAATGTAAAACAAACCAAAAAACAATTAACAGAAAATCAGCTATCACTACAGATAAAACTACTTCTTTAAATTTTAATATAGTGCAAAGTAAGCATACCAAGAAAAGTATTTTAGCCAAAATGTTCATCACAAAGTCCTTTCAAATCTTATAAAAACAGGAGAGAAATCAGGTTCAATGCTTAAAACATATCGTAGGAAATTAATTTTAGAAGCGTTGATAGACAGTGCAATTCTTCTCAAAAGAAAGTTATTTATTTTAGTGTTAAACAAAATGAAACCACTAACAAAACTAATAACTAAATTACAAAAAAGACTTCTCAATAAACGAAATGTCAACAGAAAGAACTTCTTAAGTATCTGCGAAGGTGAATGGAGTCACACTATGAGCACAGAACCATACTTTAATGAAGAAGCGTACAAACAAAAGCAAACAAATATAATTGTCATACATAGCAGTGGTCGAGGTTATGAAAAAGTTAATAATACCATAATGGAACAAGAAGTACTCCTTACAAAAATATGCCCTGAAAACTTAGAATTACCCCTCCATTCAACTGAATCAGAACGTCTAATGTAAAAATGGCCATGCACGTCAATATGTAACATTCCTAAACAATGTTTCAAGTCTTTACGCCAATTCCTCAATCAATATGTAAAAAGCAAAGACAAAATCAAAATTAAACTACTGCAAAATATGGATACCTGCCCAGTGTGCAAATACACAGGACTACAAGGACATTCATTGGCCTGCATTACAGGACCTACTTGTAAAACCACCTCACATGATATCACAAGAATATCAACACATCATTCAACTATAAGAAATCTAGTCTATAAACTGTACTATGCTAAAAGTCCTGCTTTAGCACTAGCAAATTTAAATAACATTCTTCTACATGGTACAGCAAAAGACCTACTTCAAGAAATTGACTATATCCAGAAAAGATATTTTGGAAGTGAAAGCCATTTACAGAATGAAATAGCGTTAAACCAAATTAGCAACAATTCTATACATGGCAACCTTTTGCTAAACACATACAAAAAAGAAATACTAAAATTTAAAAGTACATCAGCTGAAGTACCAAACCATGTATGTGTATGTTGCTGCAGAACTTTTTATAAAAGTAACACGAAAACTGTAGACCTATCATATAAAATAGAAGACAATGAAGATTCTAAATGGTTTGAATTAGCTCTCTACCTTGTAGTAGAAAACAACTATGAAATAAGTGACCCCTTAATACTTTGCAGTTACTGCACTACAAAACTTGACAACAAAACTCCTTCACATGCTATCACAAATAATTTGGAATTATACCCACTACCAACCCAATACAACAACTTAATTTATATGAGAGCATCATAATTCAAACAGTACACCCATTTCAAGCAATAATATGCCTTCAACCAAAAACAGTAAAATTACCTCCCTCTGAATTGGTAAAAGGCATTCGTGGAAAAGTAGTTTATTTACCATTAGATCTAGAAGAAAATGTGCATACTCTAGGAGTGCAACGTCCAATGCAGCAATCTTTAATTATCTTAGTAAATGGAGTACCTACAAAAGACAAAGAAATATGGCAACAGCTCGTAGATTTACATAAAGTTAGACAAGCCTTACAAAATCTTAAAGAGAATAAGAAATTAATATTGAAGAAAACTTGAAAGATACAACTGAAATAATTCAAGAAACACAAGAAGCTGGTCAATTTGAGCTACTAGATCCTGCTACAATATCAAATACTTTAGACCATTATACAATTCATCCTTTGCACTCTAATGACACCATAGAAGATGCACTGGAAACATACCAAATGTGTCAAACAAAATGATCACCAATCAGTATATGGGATAAAAGTATAGAAGCATATGCTTTTCCTCTACTCTTTCCTACTGGCAAAGGAGGAAGGTATGATGATAGACCTATTCAAATATCAGCTTCAGAATACTGCTCATTATGGATGTATTCTGAAGATCCCAGATTTGGACAAAATGTGGAATACATATTCCACCTACTATTTGAAAGTGAACTAGCATCTTTATGTTACGGAGTTGCACAAATATTAAAATCAGGATCACACTTTCAAAATATGACAGCTACACAATTATTACAAAAAGTGCAACAAAAGGAGGAGGTTTTACAATCAAATATTACAAATCTATTAGCAAATATGCGTGGTACTAAAGAGTACTGGTTTCAACGTCATGGAGATGTACGTTGTATGATCAGAAACCTTGGCCCACCCACTTGGTTTGTTACATTAAGTTGTGCAGAATAAGCATGGGAAGATTTACATGATTTCCTACGCATATCAAATAAAAACAAAACAAACATAGATATTCTAACATCAGGAGAACTTATTTCTTTGGATCCTGTTAATGTTTCAAGATATTTTCACCATCGCTTCATTGCTATGCTACATTTTATTTGTAATAAAACTGTTCCTCCCCTTGGAGAAGTGCAACACTTCTTTTGGAGAAAAGAATACCAAGCCAGAGGAGCACCACATATCCACATGCTTTTATGGATTAAAGATGCTCCTAAATTTGGTCAAGACAGTGATGCCTCTGTTTTACAGTTTATTGAAAAATATGTCACTTGTGAAATTCCATCAGTAGCCGCAAACAGTGATCTTCATTCACAAATTTTACAATTTCAAAGACACAAATGTGGCAAATATTGTCATCGCAAATACAAAAACAAAGGGAAATACTACACCAAATGCCAATTTGGTTTCTCTAGACCAGTTAGAAATACAGGTTAAGTGAACAACATCATGTCTTCAGTTAGACATAGTGTTAAAGGTAAGTCACCTAAAAATACATATTACATAAAAAGAAACGAAGAAAAATATATCAATGATTATAATGCAATCATTGCCCACTTATGGAATGCAGACAATTCTACTGCAGTTGCACAATATGTCACAGCATACTTAACCAAAGCAGAAAAGACAGAGCTCCAAGACCTCTGGAATGACCTTTCATCAGATAAAACAGTGTCTCAGAAATTATACAGCTTGGGCATAAAAATGCTCTCCCATAGAGAATGTGGATCATATGAAGCAGCTGACCGTTTAACTGGTACTGCATTGTATGGTGAATCTGAAAATATAGTATGGCTAAGTCTTGGTCCAGCTAAATCTAGAAAAAGAGTTCTAAAAACATACAAAGATATAGAAACAATAGCCAAACATGATCCCAACAGCCAAGACATTTTAAAAAACAATTTATTGGACACATACTACCCAAACAGAAGTAATACTTTGGAAACCATGTGTCTATACCACATAGCCCAAAACTACACATACTAAAATAATATAAAACCTGATGAAAAAAAAGGTAAATACAGAGTGACAAACTGTGAAGGCAGCTTAGTTAAACTCACTAAACCAAATTTAATTAATCATATCAAATTGTCATTGAAGACTCCTCCACATAAAGAAATATATTACATGTCCCTGCTACAACTCTTTAAACCATGGAGAAAAGAAAACGAAATACTAAAAAACTATGACTCATATGAAGATGCTTTCAAAGCAAATGAAAGCACTATAACTGATGTAAACATTACACAATACAAAACAATGATGGACAATGAACAGCAACACGAAGAAGAACTCCAGGCCCAACTAGATAAAGACACTCCTGACAGTAGTCGACCTTCTGTAACAGGAAGCCAAGAACCACTGGGAGAACCACTAATAATAAATGAGGCAGAATTAGCTATGATAGAAGTACAAAACACCATGTGTCAGTATGAAGATAAAGAAGACTTAACTATACTACAATCAAAACTAAACAACGAACAACATAGCATTTTTGAAGAAGTAACAAAACAAATTGCACTTGGTGTACAACATGAAAATAAAGAATGTTCCTGCCATAATTATAAACCTATACTACTGTACATCAGAGGTGAAGCTGGTTCTGGCAAAAAATTCCTACTCAAAATCATCAGTAAATTCCTTCAACAATTGACAAACATCAAACTGTGAACTGTTGTCACTGCCCCCACAGGTTTAGCTGCCTACAACATAGGTGGTGTCACTTTACACCGATTACTACTATTGCCAGTAGAACACCAGAACAAATTAGACTATTACAACTTTCTGCAGAAGCTGCAATGAAACTACGCAGAGTATTGAAACAAATGAAAATACTACTAATACATGAAGTGAGCATGGTCTCCAACCTAATGTTGGCTTTGATTCACCTCAGATTACAAGAAGTACTGAAAACAAACTATGAAGAGCTCGTTGCAGGAAAACACATTATTGTTTTCGGAGATCTTCTTCAATTTACACCAGTGAAAGGTGAACCTATTTTTAAAACCTTAGGGCAAAAACTCTGCCGGAAAACTCTTGGCAGCATAAGAAATGTCAACCTTTGGCAACATTTCCAATACAGAGCATTAACAGAAAACATGTGTCAGTCTGCAGACCTCACATACGCCAACATTTTAAAAAGTATTAGAGTTGGTGAACTATCTCAAAAATCACAAGCAATATTAAAAAACAGGCACATCCATACATTCTATGGCCATAACTCATGTGCTACTGATGTCATGGAACAATTAGCACACAAACATGTCAATTGTATGTCTTTGATACCAACTCTTGCAAGCTGTTCAAAATTCAATGAAACAATGTTCAAAAAAGAAATGCAACCAATAATTGTAATTTGCTCCACAGACAAACTGGACATGCATGATTTGACACTACCCATGTGTCAACAAGCCACAACAAGACTAAATACCTTAGACAACTCTATTTCCAGCACAGCTGGCTTGGAGAAAATATTAAAATTATCTTTAAACTGTAGAGTAATGCTTAAACATAACCTTGACATGTAGCAAGGACTAGGTAATGGAGCACTTGGTACAGTTGTTGGCTTTCACACGTACCTACATGACAACAACATTCATTTTGTCAATATTCTCTTTGATAAACTATCAGAAGTTAAAAGGATAGGACGCTCAACAACCCACTTCCTTCTTTTCAAAGACATTTATGTACGCAGAGAACAATTTTCTCTAACTCTAGCATACGCAGTCACCATTCACAAATCACAAGGTCTTACCCTAGATAAAGCATTGATAGATATTGGGAGCACAGTCTCTAAAGAAGGCATGAGCTATGTAGCACTATCACGTTTACCTACACTTGACAGACTATTTCTAATCAACTTTGATACAAGTAAAGAAAATGCTGATATTCCTTTCATTCTAGTATACAATAGACTATGCTCACTGTACACCCCTTCTAAAAACCTATCCTGTTCCACAAAAAGCCAAACATTGTGAAAGAAAACTACTTCAAACAGAAATGATACAGAATCTCATTGCAATTCCTCCAAAGAAAGTAAAAGAAGCTAATACTTCATCAAGTACCACAACCAAAGAAGAATCTACTGCTCAAAGTAACTCAAGTACTTCTTCAAAGAAGCAACACACACTCCGAACAAATGACTTGGACATAGAACTGTCAGGTCCATTCAAATTTTCAAATACAATTGGTGTAAATTTCTGCACAAATGTAGCAATACATATTCTATTCCAATTGCTACCAATTATTGACAACATTTACTTACACAATACAGACAATTGTGTTTGCAAATGTTAGTCCTTCATAGAAATGCAACCAACAATCCTGACAACACCTACAGTGTTCATGGAATAAGACACAAATTGGACTACTGTGCTGGAAAGGTCATATTCACTATAAACTCACAAGAAAATCCACAAGAATGTCTAATGTACTTACTACAAGTACTGGAAAACAAACACATACTTATATATGAAATCTTCCAGATTTCATACATGTGGAAACATACATGCACTCTCTGCAGCCATGTGGAACAGGAACAAATCCCTAATGAACGCTTTGTGTATGTATCCATACCTAACTGTTAATTCATTCCATTTCAGCAACTTGTACACAATGCAAACCATGGCAGATTATGCACTACCTGCAATCTGCAATTCAGATAATCGATCCACCTTACAAATACAGATACATAGTAAATACATAATTGTAATGCTTTTACGTTACAGTGCAGATGGTACCAAAAACAACTGCAAGCTGACTGGATTCACACATGGTCAAGTATCACTTGGTAAGAAAACCTTCACTACAATGGGTATAATCTACCATGCAGGTGCCACAGCCAATGCAGGTCACTACAGTGCATATATAAAAAAGAAATGTGGATGGTTTGAATGTAATGACACTACCATTACTCTAAAACAAATATTACCAGCAAATCTTCTAAACACTTATTTAATATTCTTAACACCAAAATTTAATAACTAATCTGTGCATAAACATTAACAAAACTTCAATTACAAAACTATAAACAGTTAGAATGCGCCAACAAGTATCTAACTGCCCCAAGATTCTGCAACAACCAAACAGATAAATCAATAGCACTAAAATATAACAAGAAATTAACAATTAGAAAACACCAACAGTTATCTAACTGCCTAAAAAATCTGCAACAACCCAACAGATAGAGGAATAACTTGAAAGTATAAATAAAAAACTATAACCAGTTAAAATATGCCAACAGGAATCTTACTGCCCCAAAGAAACTGCAACAAGCCAACAGATGGAAGATTATCATAAAACTAGAAGTAATCAATTAGAATACACCAACAAGTATCAAACTGCCCAAACAATCTGCAGCAAGCCAACAGATAGATTAGCAAGAAACAAGAAATAAACACTAAAAACAAAGAAAGAACTATATTGTATCATAACAAAAAAAAACAAAATTTAATCCAGCATGGAATTTTTTTTCCCACAGACCCAATAATTTAATAAACAAAGACAGAAACTGAGAAAATTGCACAGTACAATAGTTTGAAATATACTACTTCTAAAGTACTAAATATGAGGGTCAAAATAATGCAGAAATGTCTATTATGTAATGTAATAACTCATTATGAACTACCTACACTGACATATGATCTTTTCTTTTATCCCAGAGATTGAAAAAGAATACTTACTCCAGTTACCCATTTCATGAAAAAAATATATCCAATCACAAAAAGTCAAACAGTAAGTATATAGTAATTTGACTCACAAATACTGCGGCATAACACAACCATTCAAGCAAACATCTAACCATACACCACAATCTAAAATGTTTGCTTCCATGGGTATGTTATACTGCAGTGCTTGTTACCAAACTCTACAATCTTAATTGCATGATTTAGCCAAAACTTCACATACAAACTCTACAAATGAAACAGTATACAACTTTTGGGTTGTGGATATTTGACGGATGTTTGATTCTATGGGTGTGTTATGCTGTGGTGGTTGTGGCCAGGGCCTAGAGTCTTGGGTGCATGGCTGAAGGCCTACACATGCACTGAAGACTCTAGGCCCTGGCCACAACCACCGCAGCATAACACACCCATAGAATCAAACATTTTGACTATGGTATCTGGGCTGCTTATAGGGGATATTAATTACAATCAATGCTCTACAAACAACCCGAAACCAACATCATACTAAAGTAAAATAGCTAGTAGTGCACTTATTATGTCCGCGGACAGCTGCGATGGCTGTGGACATAGCGAAAACATCAGGGGCACCTGTCACCCAAATAAAAACAGCATTTGACCCATCTCTTACTCCCTCACCCTCCCCAAGCACTCCTACATACCAACACACTACGCAAAATCCGTGGATGTCCGCAGATCCAAGATGGCGGGCGCATCAAAACAATGTGACGCACCTCACGCTTCATCCCAGCCAATCAACAAACATGCTGCATGTCCCTGGATATGACGCAAGCCATTTAGCCAATCGGTGTCCTGTCGGCGGAGCGAACAGGGAAGTGTGTCCACGGAGCGGACATAGATATCACTAATTTTTTTAGACCTACTTTTTGGTTGTTTAAAAAAATAACTACTGGACGTATTTCCACCACATTTACAAAAGCACATTTTTGGGAACAAGCCGCTGCTCCTGTCGCAAATTTGGTGCAAATCGGTCCAGCGGTTTGGGCTGTAGGCGTGAGCAAAGTTTTTTTCCCATTATGTCTATGGGAAAAAAACAAATGTTGGGACCACCCTATAACTTTGCCCCCCCCTTGACCAAACCTCACCAAACTTTGCAAAAAAATTCAGAGTGGGCGATATACTATTTTTGCAAAGTTTGGTGAGGATTCGTCTAAGGGGAGCGAAGTTATAAGCCGCCCAAAAAGTGTTCTTCCTATGAGATGAGCAATTTACCATAACTACATAAAGTTTTTATATAAATGTTCTGAACTTCTACTCATTCTCACAGTAGAGCTAAATCAGCAGTGATCATGGTCATAAAGGTGAATCACACAAAATTATAATTATATACCTCCTTCACCTCTTTCAGGAAGCCTGGGCGAAGGGCAGGCTAGAACCTTCAAGAGGTTTGTGAGCCATCAAGGTTGCATCAAAACAACAATTGTAATGTGGTAGAAAACAATCAAAGAATCAAAATAAATGGACAGACTAATAAAATAAAACAGACACCCCACCCCTGGAATGAAATCAACAGAATATGCAGACTTTTGGCTGAAACGTTTTGCCAGTGAAAGAGGGGAAGAACCAGAACACAGGCTGTCTCTGTCTATGCACCCAGACTATGCTGAGATAGGAGATTTAGAAGTACCACTGCCCACTCTTCTTGAAAGGAGTTTTAAAGGCTGGTGCCCTTTTATAGGAGTCCTTAACCTCTATTAGAGAGATCAAAGTAGAACCTATAGTGACCTTTCTGAATTCTCCTTGTTTGGAGTTGAATGTTTCCTCTTGCGTTTTTTAGGGCCAGTCTTCTCTCTGTGCCTAAACATCAAATGTACACAGGTCTTGCATAATCACTGCTACTACATCACAGTCTAAATAGCCTAGGTCACTCCAACTGGCCGTTTTTTGAATTATCAAAATAGGATAGTGAAGTGATAACATTCTTCTCTCCAATCTCTAGGTAAAGGAAAGAGGTTCATCTCCAACATTTTCATCTTCTTTATGTACTATTGACTTGATTAATTGAGCAACTGCAGGTCATTTTAAGAGGGCAACACATGCTCTTTTCCACTACTAGGGTAAAGGGCAGTAGAACGTTGAGGGGGCAGAGAGGTCCACATTCTAGGTCGCTGGCCATCTACTCCTCTGAGAGATCACAGTAAACCAGCCCTGCCCAAGTGCTGAATCACCCCAATTGGCTGGTGGGAGTTTCTGCTCAGGAATGGGTAAGAAACACCTGTTCCTGTTGGCCTATTGAGGTAACTGCAGTCCCACCATCATAGGCTCCTTTCTGGGTTACAATTCTTACTCGCAGCTGAGGAGCTAAGGAATTCAGGAGAATCTGATGATGAATAGATCCCTTAAGAGTGCATTCCAATTAGAAGGGTGAGACAAAGGATGGGGGTGGAGTGGTAGTACAGCAGAAGACAGATACTGGGGGAGGTGTTGAAGGAGATAATAATGAAAAGGGTATTACTTGTCTTCCTGAAGTGAAGGTGGTTTTCTTCCATCCTTGGTACAACCAGGAGAGAATTTTTAATTGTGGTACTTATAGTGGCCATTGTTTTAGCTCTTTTTTTCTGAATGGAGTGATGATTATTACTATTTTAGTAATGCAGGGAGGATCTGACAGGCTTTGATAGGAAGGCAGTCTAAATCTTATGAATGAGGTGTACCTGACCAGAATCCCAAAATTATTTGTGAAGGATTCAAAGCACCTTGATGTTATTGTAGGCAGCAACAGGGTGCAAATTGTGGTCAATCATGCCTGGAATATAATCACAAAGTTTAATACGAAGTAGCAGTCTGGAACGCTTTATTGTGGATTACCTTGAGATAATGGATCTATGTAACCACATTGAGTAAAAAAAAAAATAAAGATGAAAATACAGGTTTTTTTTCTGTGTATTTCCTTACAACTATATGTGGGAAGAGACACCCGCAATCTCCCCCATACTCACTTATATTTTTTATCTTCCTATACTCCACCACATATACTTGCAAGGAAATGTGCTTTTCGAAATTCTGTATTTTTTCATATTTTAAATTTTCTTTTGCTCAGTAATTGACTGATACAGAGTTGAGTTGATAAGTAAGGCTCTTGTGATAGTCAAGGAATAGACTGTTACAATAATCCAGTCTCTAAACAGCATGGATGTTGTCACCTAGGATGTGTGTGTTATGTTAAGGAACTGAAGGATGTGTTTATGCACATGCAGTAAGAGGTGTGATTTTCTGGAAATCTCTTGAATTTGGGGACAAAGGGCAACATACTTTCAAATATTACCCCATGAATGTTGTCAGAGTTGGACAAAGGGGGCTGAACACCAAGTTAATACAGTGTCCATAAATATGGCTGGCGGATTGTGGATTTGAAGTAGATTATTTCAGGATCAGATGGTTTCAGATCTATTGCCAATAGCTTAGCTTAGTTTAGCATGGAAAATATATTGTCCGTCATGGGACTTGTGATATTTCTGGCCATGCACAAACACTTCCTTAACACTGCCCTGATAAAATGGGGGATCACTACTAGGTCTGTTTTGATACAGGGGTTGTAGCTTCATGTGCCAAACACTGTTGCAGTTGAAATAATTTCAGGGGTGACCGTGTAGAATGCTGGAGATATACTAATTGTCTGATGGTTCAGGGAGGAATGAACCGCAGATCTTTCAAATTTTTTCCCATATCTGCAATGGGGTCACTGCATATGGACCTGTATAGATGTAGTTAGTACCCATGTTTGCTCTTGCTTTGCCAAAGTGTGAATGTGGTCACATTCCGTTTTATTTTTATTTTTCTGTGAAGCATAGCCTTAGTTTATACTCATACAGCGGGCTAGCAGCACACAGGCTGGGTGGATGGAGGCCTGATTGTGCTGGATGTGATGGTGCATGTTAAGTTCTAGATGGCACATATTGATGTGATGTCATGTCTGAGCTGCAAAAGGAAGTCTGTAACTAAAAGATGACATATACAGGTAGGGGGACATTCAACTTATACATCAGCCTCTCCACCTGTGTTGATGTCATTCTGATCTTCCAACTCCTTATAACTGATTTCTAATAGCAAAGTATGTTCCCAACTGGGACCTAAGGGAACATCATCTTTGTCTAGTTCCTCATCTTCCAGCCCATCATCAATGGAATCTAACCTAGTGGATGAGGTCAGCACAGAAAGAGATCTGTGATGTTTAGTGTCCTGCTGTTCTGGGTCCCCCATTTGTCATTATTTCCTGATATTCATTATATAAGATCTGCACACCTCCCCCATCTGCCTTAGGGCTCCTGGTAGGATCTGAAAGTTTACTCCCCTCTCCCAATGTTCAGGTCATGATGCAGTGACTGTGCACGTTCTTGTACTGGTGCATGTATCCCTGAATGATTTGATATGGAGGGAGTTGGATGATTCCCTCAATTGACCACGAGCAATTCAGGCCTTCGAAGTGCATACAGCAAGTACTGCTTCAGCAGTGCAAAGACCACATGCAACACATCCCCACTGCCTCCTGCTTCTTTAGGTGTGGACATGGTGTTCCAAATGTGTACAACTACGTGTCAATGTTGGGCAGAATTATATCCAGTACTGTTTGGGAACACCACACACAATTAAGACTACAAGTGACAGCACAAATTCACCTTTGGTACAAGCCTGTACTACACAGTAAAGTGGTAGCAATGGCTGAGCAGCCAGACTTATCTCAAGAGCAAGTGAGCAGTATCAATATTTACACAAAGGACAGCAATTACTAGGATTCAAACAAACACTGACTCAAAGTCTCTGAGTAAAAGAATATACATTTATTTACACATCAGTTGTATAACATCTCTCTAAAGTAAAGCAGTTGAAAAATCACCACACTCTTAATACAGCACACCACTCCTAATAGATTATGGACAAGTTAAGCTCAAACATGAAGTGTGAGCAAAATGGCACTCCAACAATTTGAAAATGGAGGGACAGACAAGGTTAGATACAAATTGAGCAGCACCAACAGGTAAGTAAGCAGGGCAATCTAGAAAGAAGAACTACAGTGATGGAATCAAATCAAAAAGGCTTCGGGCCAAAGTCAATAGGACAAAGTCTTTTGTTCAAGATAACAAAGTTCAGGGTAGTTTGCGGTTAAGTCTTTGCCAAGCGTTCCGGACGAAGTTGGTAGGCAGAAAAGTTAGTTTAAAGAGTAGAGAAAGACACACCTTCGGATTGGTGAAATGTTTCACACACCTTCACCGTGGCTGGACGAAACGAACAACCTGATTTGCACATTACCTTTAAATGGAGAAGAAGCTGTAGCTGAGATGGATATTCCTGGCATGCCTGCAGGCTCACAGTTCCTGAAGCGACTGTCGGACTGACATGAAGTAGGAAGACTGGAGGGTCCTGCACTGTGCAGGGAAGAAACCAGCAGCAGAGAAAAGCAACAAATTAAAGGTGCGCTCCTTAAAACTCAAGCAGGGTCCGACCTTCCTGGCTATCCGGTTCACTGTAGCTCTGTACAGCAAATTTGACCAGAGGAGGGAGGCCTGGCTTGCAGTTTGGGTGAACTGGTTGGTCCCACCAGCTCAGGGGAAGAAGATTCCTGGTAGATCTTCTCTAGCATTGAAGTCTGAAGATTCGGACCTGCAGCAGGGCTTCACCGGGTGGTTCAGTCGTTGTAGGTGTCCTCTTCTGTCAGCTCCTCATCTGTTCTTTCATTCCAGTGGCGACTCTGCCTTTCCAATCCCATAGACTTCCTTTTTATGCAGTTTTCCCCCATTCACACAGCCTGGCTGTCAATCACACAGCAGGGTGGCTGTCCTGGCGGGACAGTCACCTAGCCAATGAACAGGAGTGCAACTTGGGTTACCAAGGGAACCCATGGCAGGGGTCCTAAAATGCCTCCCTCACATCCTGCCTAGCCAGACTTTCAGGTGCCTAACGAGGGCTTTTGTGGAGAAACCTGCGAAAAGACAGTGAACAAAGGAACCAAACCTGGTTTGGCACGCAGAGTAAAACACAAGAAAGACATTTTCAAAATGAAATGGCAAATAAACCCAGCCGGAACCATATAAAAACGTATGTGGTCCAGCGGGTTAAAGTTCGAGGCTACAAAGATAGCCTAAAACAATACCAAGGTTATTTAAGATAACCGCGGTAGGAAAAATAGGGTAGTTACCACTGCCACCAGCCAAGTCTTGATGAAACGGGAGCGAAACTATGCTCCAAGAGAAACAGACAAAAAGGGATAAGTATTAACCCTTTCCAGTAATCTATGTAAGATAGTTTGCACTGGGTCTGTGGATTTTAAAGAGACTAATAAAGGCAATGGCAAATTTACATGTTCTGGGAGACAGTAGTCAGTCCCATAAAATGGAGTCTAAGTTGGGAAGTCTTAAAGGCAACCCTGTGTCACTGCAATGAAGGTGATGTGTAACACACAGTAAAACGATGATGTCTATGGAGTAGGTGAGGCTTCACAGTCTATGAACACAACAATGTTAAAAACACACAGCAAAACACATATAAGATTGGGAAAAAAGGCTCACACTCTTACCAGGTGAAAAACATAAATCCTAGAAATCCAGCAAAGCTGCTGAGGGACTCAGTAGGTAAGGGAAATTAGCCATTCTGGAGAATTCTCCCTAACAGTCACCCACCCCACTCATGCTCTGCTTTTCCCAGCTAGTAAAATGATGTGTGGACAAGTTTCCCCGAAGCTACCTTCATGGACTCCCATGTCCTCCTGCTCCTCCTCCCTGGTGTCTCCTGTTGGCATATGTCTTGCCCACTCTCATCAAAAGATAAACACTGACGGGTGTGTCACCCATACCCCTGCATCTCTGCTATTCTCTACCAGATAATGCAGATGAGTGTGACTCTCCCAGAAGCTGGACTCAGGCATTCCTGCTTCATCCTGTTCATCAGCCTCATCCTTCCAGCTGTCACACAATGGCACATGTTTTGCCCACTCTTTGTGTAACATGAAATGCTCACTAAGTGGTGACTCACCCACTTCCAAGAATCTCTGATGTTCCCTTTCAGGTAAATCAGGTGAGTTTGACTCTCCAACAAGATGCCCTAAGGATTCCCAGCACCTCGCACTCCTCCTCCCTGGAGTCACCCATTGTCACATGTCTCACCATGTGACAATGGATAGCTGCAGCAGTCAACCTCTCCTCTGCTTCTCTTCAGTTCCTTGTAGTTCCAGTGGCGACTCTCTGACTTCCAGCCCAAGAGACCTGCCTTTTATGCGAGAATCCCCCATTCACACAGCCTGGCTGTCAATCACACAGCAGGGGGGTTGTCCAGCCCAGGCAACCACCTCAGCCAATCATGAAAAAGTGTGACTTGGGTTTCCTAGGATACCCTGTGCAGGGGGTGACTACACCCCTCCCTCACATTCAGCCCACCTAGATACCCAGGCGCCTTGAGGAGGGCTTCTTGGCAGAAGCCCGTCAAAAGACAGTGAACAAAGAAGGCAACTCTGGTTTGCTGCGCAAAGTAAAACACAAGAAGGATTTTAACAAAAAGAAATGGCGAATAAATCGCACTGAGCCAAACGAAAAAGTATTTGGTCGAGCGGGTTTAAGTTCGATGCTAACACAATAGCCTACAATATTACGAAGGTTAAATAGGATAACCGAGGTAGAAAATTAGGGTAGATACCACTGCCACCAGACATGTCTAAATGATAAAAGAGCAAAACAATGCTCTAGGAGGTACAGATAAAAAGGGCTAAGAGTTAACCCTTCCAGTACTCCATGTAAGATTGGGGTGTACTGGATCTGTGGTTAATTTGACTAAGTAAAGTTAATTGTAACTTTACTCTTTTCTGGGGGACGGTAGTCAGCCTCAGAAATGGAGTCGGTGGGAAGTCTGAATTACAACCCTGTGTCACCGCACAGACGCTGCTGTGTGACACACAAAAGAAGGGGGGCTACTGAAGTGGTGTACTCCACTGAGTCCACAATCACATGTAAGCAATATTCAATCAACACTACAGCTAAGTCAATGCCTAGTCTGGGATGCTGAGGGAAACCCTTATTGATGTATTTTTATGTCCAGTTCAGTACTCTGGATGACAACCCTTGTATAACACCCCCCTCTTAGAATCCCCCTGACCCCACTGAGCCAAGAAGTAGGTTTGTTTTGCAAATTAAAAGGTTTATTTGAAAATTTAAACAATATATAAATATATCACACTTCTATAAATACATTTATAATGGATATTACACTTGTGAATATGAGCAGTAATCAGCAAGAGGTAACTTTTGAATAGGAACAGAAGAATAAGGTGGGAAAGAATGCTTTATATGGTTCAAGGAAACGCAATGATGAGTGAAATGCAGTACAGAAAATAACTTGATATGGCTTCTACAAAAGACAATGTAATCACTTTTCCTTGACAATTCACTCCCCCCCCTATGCAATGTAAGAAATGGAAGGAGAGCACACAGTCTTCAAGAATCCCAACAAAATGCAATACGAAATGCAGTTCCCCCCCAGCAAACTTAGAGGAAAACAGGTAGAGGTTTGAAACACAGGCCCAAAATGCTTTTAAATGTGATGGCAATGGATGGGAAAATGTGCCAACTGATTTTAATTCCCTCTAGCGATTCAGGGTGAGTGGGAGATGGTGTTGGTATTAGTTCAGGCTCACTTTAGCAACGCTCTATGAGTTATTACCAAGTTGCAAACGGATTTTAACAAAAGAAAGAATGGAGCTGCTATTTTGACAAGTGGAGAAATTGAGCCAAAATCGCAAATCGCGGTAAATTTCGCGAGTGCGTAAATCGTGATTGCGGTAAAAGTATAAGGAGTAGGTTCCAGAGATACGGGTGATTTAATAAAGGTAGATTTTCGGATTTAAAGTAAAACTCAAAATGACAGGTGACAGCTTGCAGCTGCAGAATTGACAGGTGACAGTTGTGCAGCTTTAAAAACGACAGATGACACGATTTCTAGGAGGCTGTTCTACTTAGGTTAAAATAGTTTGGATTAGATTATTTTAACTAAGAGATTGGTTCTGCACAGTTCTGCTAGGTACTCACAATATCAATTTGAAATAGGCCTCATCACGGTCTGGTCAGGTTGGACGGGACTTCCGGCGGGTGGTTCTGAAGTCCTGGCTATCTGGGTCAGCTCTGCTCTCTGGGTCTGTCAAGCACCGGATCTGCTCACAACGGTCTGGTTTGTCGTTCTCTCGGGTTCCGGATACAGCACTGCTTTCTGGATACTGCTACAGGTTCTTGCAAAAATTCTTGGCAAAAATTCAAACAGCTCGCCCGGCTGTTGAATAGTTTGGTTGGTTTTGAGGCCTGCTGAAGAGGATTCAGCTGGTGGATTAAGGCCTCTCTGCTACAAATTCTGGAGTTAATTTCTGCTACAGGTTCTGGAGATTGATGGATTTGAAGTCTGGATCTCTGGATGTGAAGTCGTCGGTCAGCATGCTCCGCAGCAAATGGATTTGAATATCTCTACCTGTCCCAGCAGTCTCTTTTTATGTGTTTTGAAAATGGGTGTGTGTCTGGGCCTAGCTAAGCCTGCCCCTCTCTACTTGTCATTGGCCCAATTCTCCCCTCTCCCATGATTGGGGGAAGGAAATGGATTGTCATCATGATGAGGTCTGTTTATGGGTCAGAGGATCCTCCCCTGGTCAATTTGCACACAAATTTATTTCTGACCCAAATACATATTTATCTATGTACCATTTTTCTAATATTATAGGTCCAGTTAACATATTTTCTGTAGCACCAAACCATCCAATCCCTGTCTTTGTACGATGTTGTGTCCACTGATGACAGAATTCTCCCCTTTTCATCCAGATAACGACCTCTAAACCTTTCCAGATTTTACACAAATGTGCACCAGGGATATGGGTTACAGATGATAAAGTGTCAGATTTTTAACATGCATACCTTTGGAGTAACAACCTTTTTTTCGCTACTATCCCCAGGAACATACCACAGGATCCTAACACCTCTTAAAATGTGCACAGAAAAATCACAAGAATAATGATATTATTTATATAATTTTGACAGGTCCGTACTACGAATTATCCATCTTTTTAAAAGTATGCCCTGGTCAAAAAGGGGCCTGGCTTCCCACATCACATGGTGGAATAACTGGTTTATCCACTTCCCCCAACTCAGCTGGCTTGCAGAGGCACTGCCCCTCCCAGTTTCCCCCAAGAGGAAGCCACTTTACGGCCCTCCCAATATAACATTTGCCTGAGTCCAGGACAGGCCTTTGTTCAACTTTCTGCAGTCCCCAGGTCCCCTCCCTTAATTCAATCAGAGAGGTGTCAACTCCTTTTGGCAGGGGGCGGCAGGATGCAGCTAGGCCTGGGAAGAGTGGCTGAGCAGGTTTCAACTCCTGTGGGGGGTAGTTGTCAGGCAGAATCCAGTTTCATTAAACCAGGTTTCAGCTAAATGTCACTTTTTGTTCCCAGTTTAAATCAAACTTACAATTTTTACATATACATTAAATAATTACTTCATTCAAGTCATTTCAGAATATAGATTTACATTGTATCCACCTCTTAGCAAGTCTTTCCTTGGCCTGGTTTTGTTTCATTTGTTCAGTTTTACACAAAAGTCTGGTGGTTTTAAAACGCCGGCTTTCTGATAGTGGTGAGTACCGGTATTGCAACCATTTTTGGGATTAAGAAAATGAATTCCCCACAGTTCTGAGTTGCTTTTTGGCAATCAGCATTACCATTCCCAATGGTTTCAGGCTACTGTGTGTGTAGTCCAATGGTGGTTTTAGGCAGTGCCCTCCTGTGCTCACAACATAGGCAAAAATGGGTGGCAGCCTATTCTTCATGTTTTCCCTGTGCACTCTCTGGGGAGTTCTGGCCATCATGATGTTTTCCATGCCAGTACTGCACAGTTTTATGGTAGGGCTTGGATGCATGGGTAAAAACATCCCACAAGCAAAAACAGGTAAAAACACATAGCAAAACACAAGTAAGAGTGGTTAAAAGCTCACACACTTACCAAGTGGAAAGAAACAACTCCAGAGATCCAGCAAAGCTGCTGAGGGTCTCACTAGGCAAAGTAAATTAGCCATGAAATGAGAATTCTCCCTAACACATGCCATGGAGGTGGTGTATCGCAACCGCAAGCAATACCACTCCATCAATGTGCAGATGGTATGCGACGCCAGCAAGATCATCACACATTGCTGTGCCCGATATCCCGGATCAACTCATGACTCTTTGGTACTGCGGAACTCCATACTACCACGCTACTTGGAGCGACATGCTGGATGACGTGTCTGGCTGCTTGGTGAGTTGACTGACTGGGCCATGGCAGTGCATCGGGGTTGTGAGGTGGGTAGCTGCATACTCCAACCGGGTGTGAATGGGGGGGTGCATACTCCACCTAGCTGGGAAGGGAGGGATGCATACTTCACCTGGCTGGGAAGGGGGGGTGCATTCTCCACCAGGCTGGGAAGGGGGGGATGTATACTCCACCTGGCTGGGATGTTGACGTCAGTGTGCGATGTGCACATCACCGAACACTGTGCCCCAAAGCCACTGAAATGGTACATGACAACCAAATCCCATAGTGATGAAGTAAGGCCAACACCTATCACTAAATGACTAACAGGTAACCAGCCCACATCCCACAGCACATGCACTACTCATCAGTGGCCCTCACACACGGTAAGGTCATCCTGCACTATGCACTGCATATGCACTATGTTGCTGTCTCCAGCATATCACCACACAGGAGTGCATTGAACTGCGTCAACCAGGGATACCACAGTGTGTCACTGGTTCGGCAAACCCATAGGAGTGCTGCATGTCACCATGGAACTGATCAGTGCAGAATGCCCAATATAGAACTGACTACAGCCAACGCTCCCTACTACCAAATCCCACAGAACACCACTCATCAATGATTGTACACCAACACTGCTGTATGCATATTCTATGCACGTGCAACAAGATGTCAGTGCACACCATGACCCATCTTGTATATGCAACCCACACCATTAGTCCATTGCACAGTACACATAGCTGGGCCAGAAATGGGGTCAATGCATCCAGGGACATGTGCATGTGGGCACAAATTACCTGCTGCCACTGAGACTAGTGCAAACATTTACCTTCATTCCCCTCTCATGCAGGTGATGGGGGCTATCCCTTGAAGCCATGGCTCATGACCCCTGTCCAAAACCCACAGAACAAGCATGAGGAGGACGACAATCGTTCCCATACCCGTACCCGTGTGGTGATTGAGCAGACCTTTGGCCTGTTGAAGGCACGATTTTGCTGCCTCAGCCGGTCGGGTGGGGCACTCCTCTACAGCCATGAGAAGGTGGCCAAGATCACCATGGCATGTGTAATGCTGCACAATATGTGCATCCATCGGAACGTGCCCCTGCCCCCTGACATGGAACTGCTACCACTTGATGATGATGAAGGGGAGGAGGAAGATGTGGCAGGACATCATCACGGTGCCGATGCACAGGAGGGATGTGCTGTGTGGCAGTCATTGATTGCACAATATTTCTAACACACAAGTCAGCAGAGGGTGACATAATGTTAGGACACAGGGCACTGGGTGTGGGGATACATGTACACTATCCACTGTGCAAGATTAAATGACACATGCGCAATGATGAATGTCCACTCTGGTTATTTTTTTGTAACACAACCGCTGAATTAAAATTGAAAATATGAACGTGAAAAACAAACCCTCAACCACACTCACCCCCTTCCATCTCCCCCCACAACGCCCCCACATATACTCCCCCGTCCCCCTCCCCCCACAACTCCCCCACACACCCTCACCCTCCTCCCCCTCCCACCACAACAACCCCACACTAGTCCCATAGGGTCCACGTAGCCCACATTAGGCTGCCTGTATAGTTACTCTGTGCTCCCGGAGCCAGGGGGAGGCATGTCCCGTCGGCGCCGCGCACGGAGTGACCGACAGAGTGGGCTCGTCTGGGTGGTGTTGCTCATGGACCGTGTGTCCTCATGCTGTGGCTGTTGGCCAGGATGAGCAGCCTCCAAAGCATCGGCTATGCAGCCGAGCACCTCGCAGAGGCAGTTAGTGTTTCCAGTTATGGTCTGGCTGAGAGCCCTCAAATCAGCACGTCACTCCTCCCTGTCCTGGCAATTGTCCTGCACGAATTCCATTATCAGGGCAGAGAGCCGGTCAGCCCGCTGTGCACCAGCGGATGAAGCAGTGGCCCTGCTGGGGCTCGGGCTGACATGTCTTGCGGTGCTTCCTCAATGGGACTGTACATGGGACTGCCATGTCCCAGTGTCTGTTCTTGGCCAGACTGCTCCAGTGTGTAATTCTCACCAGAGTCACTGAAGGATACCTGGTGGTTTGAGAAATTTTCAGGGCTGTGCACGACTTCCACAGTGTCGTCCTCAGTTGTTCCCCAGATGTCATTGGGCTGTCCTACTGTGGCGTTGGGCAGGTGTCTGCAGGTAGTGCAGGAAGGGGTGGGGGTGAGGGTGGTGCACCCTCCACGGGCCTTGCTGGTGCAGGTGGTGTACGTCCCAGTGGTGCTTTGTCGCTGGGACATGGCGTCCCCTGCCTTGGCCCCTGGATGTGCTGGGACGGTTGCCGTCATGCTCCTCACTGTCATGCTCACTGCCTGTGGGGGTGGAAGAGAGGGATGGCATGAGTGATGTTTGGATAGCCAGCATTCATACATGGCTACGATTGCACATTCAGACAATTGCGGGTAATCAGCATTTGTGTAGGGAACGGCACGTCATTCCATACATGGGTAGCAAATGCATGCATATGTAGGTGTCACTCATGTTGGCCAGGTACTGTGCTGTCTAACATGCACACTGTTTATATCAACGACCCTGTGTGCCTTATGGAATTAGCAACTTTGTGTGGTATGTGTCATGTACATTACAGCCTTGCACCAGGCACTGGCTTGGGTCCTACTTGCTTCGGCATGATTTACAGGGGGGGTGTGTGTGGCCGCCCATGGCGTCACTCTTTGGCCAGACGTTAGCAGTGACTTTCATCACATTTGCCTTAGCAGTATTTACTTTGGACACTCACCTCCATCAGCGGATGTCGTGGCGCCACACTCCATTTCTCCGACCCCTTCAATGGATTCAGCCCCTATCATGGTCGCACAGGTCTCCTCCCACAGCATGAGTTTTATTGGCGAACTTGGTCCTCCTCTGGTCTCCAAGGCCTGGTTTCGGTTTGCAGAAAGGATGCTCAGCACCCTCAGCCGCAGGTCATCCCACCTTTTGCGGCAATCCTTTTTGGTGCAAGGGGTATTGCCCACTGCGCTCACCTTCTGGCATACTAGTGCCCAGATTTTTTTTTTTTCAGCACCGCCTCCCTCCGCATGTTGCTGCTAAACACAGTCCCAGCATGCTCGTGTAAGGTATCCACGAGCATTTGTAGCTCATCTGGGCTGAACCGCTCCTTACAGGGGCGGGCAGCTCCCTTCTTTGGTACTTTGGGCTTTCCTGGGTGGTTGAAGGAACTTTCTGGTAGGTCACCAGTGTGGCAGGGGTCCTGTGTGGTGAGGATTGCATTGGATTGTGTTTTTCAAAATGGCCGCCGTGCTCCTTCCCGTTCCAGTGCGATGACGCTATTTCCGGTTCCGTAATTTAAGGGTGACCGTAAATAACGGTGACCGCTATTTACTGTCACCGCTAATGCCGCGTTGGTCTATGGTGGTAGTGTTGTCTACGGTGCAATTTATGCCGGTAGGTAGTTTTTCGGGGCCTTAAGCGGCATGGCGCTAGGTCCCTTATCGGCATGGCGCAAAGCTCGTGCCTGCAAACTCGTAATAGTGCGCTTTTAGTGGGCTATTGCCATGCTATTTGCGCCATGCCGGTAAGTGACAGTACTTACCTCCAAACTCGGAATGAGCGCCATTACCTTTTATTTGAAACACATGTGTAAAATATAAAGTTCATGCCGTGCAAGCGTGCAAGAACACATGGACTCCTACCAATATTTAGAAAGAATGGAAGGAAGAAAAAAGAGACTAAAGAGAGAAAGAGAGAAACAAGAAAGAAAGGAAGAAAGGGAGAAGTAAAGGAAGAAAGAGGACGTGTGAGAAATAAAAAGAAATCAATTAAGAAAGAAAAAACAAGGAAACAAAGGAATATAGAAGGAATAAAAGGAGGGGAGAAATACATGTCAGGAATGAGAGAAGGAAAGAAAGAGGCCAGGAAGGGAGGGAGGAAAGAGGGAGGAAGAAAGGAAGGAAGGAAGGAAGGAAGGAAGGAAGGAAGGAAGGAAGGAAGGAAGGAAGGAAGGAAGGAAGGAAGGAAGGAAGGAAGGAAGGAAGGAAGGAAGGAAGGAAGGAAGGAAGGAAGGAAGGAAGGAAGGAAGGAAGGAGCAAGGAAAGGAAGACACAAGGAAACAGGGAAAGGAGGATGCATGGAAGCAAGGAAGGAAGCCAGGAAGGAAGCAAAGAAGGAGGAAGCAAGGAAAGGAGGGCACAAGCAAGCAGGGGAAGAAGGAAGCAATGAACAGAGCAAGATAGCACGGAACGGAGCAAGGAAGCAAGGAAGGGAGAAAGGAAGGAAGGAAGGAAGGAAGGAAGGAAGGAAGGAAGGAAGGAAGGAAGGAAGGAAGGAAGGAAGGAAGGAAGGAAGGAAGGAAGGAAGGAAGGAAGGAAGGAAGGAAGGAAGGAAGGAAGGAAGGAAGGAAGGAAGGAAGGGCAGACACAAGGAAGCCAGGAAGGAGGTAGCAAGGAAAGGAGGATGCATGAAAGCAAGGAAGGGAGCAATAAAGCAAGGAAGGAAGGAAGCAAGGAAGGAAGCAAGGAAGCAAAGAAGGGAGGAAGGAAGCAGGGAAGGAAGGAGGAAAGGAGGAAGGAAGGAAGGATCAGGGGGAAGCAAGGAATCAGGGAAGGAAGGAGGACGCAAGGAAGGGGGAAGCAAGGTAGCAGGGAAGGGAGGAAGCAAGGGAGCAAGGAAGGAAGCAAGGAAGGAAACACTGAAGCAAGGAAGCAAGGAAGGAAGCAAGGAAGGAGGCAAGGAAGGGAGCAAGGAAGGAAGGAAACAAGGAGAGAAGGAAGGAAGCAAGGAAGGAAGGGGGAAGCAAGGAAGCGAGGAAGGGAGGAAGCAAGGAAGCATGGAAGGAAAGAAGCAAGAAAGCAAGGAAGGGAGCAAGGAAGGACAGGCACAAGGAAGGGAGCAAAGAAGCAAGGAAAGGAGGACGCAAAGAAGCAGGGAAGGAAGGAAGCAAGGAAGGGAGCAAGGAAGTGAGCACGGAAGGAAGCAGGGAAGGAAGGAAGTAAGGAAGGGAGGAAGCAACGAAGCGGTGAAGGGAGGAAGCCAGGGAGCAAGAAAGGAAGGAAGCAAGGAAGGAAGGGGGAAGCAAGGAAGCAAGGAAGGGAGGAAGCAAGGAAGGAAGGAAGGAAGGAAGGAAGGGAGCAAGGAAGGAAGCAAGGAAGGAAGCAGGGAAGGAAGGAATCAAAGAATCAAGGAAGGGGGAAGCAAGGAAGGTAGGAAGCAAGGAAGCAGTGAAGGAAGGAAGCAAGGAAGGGAGCAAGGAAGGAAGCAGGGAAGGAAGGAATCAAAGAAGCAAGGAAGGGGGAAGCAAGGAAGGGAGGAAGCATGGAAGCAGAGAAGGAAGCAAGAAAGCAAGGAAGGAAGGAGGCAGGGAAGGCAGGAAGGAGGCAAGGAAGGGAGGAAGCAAGGAAGGAATCAAGGAAGGGAGCAGGGAAGGAAGGTAGGAACTTCACCCCGGGAGATTCAGGTGTTCTAGATGCTCCCAAGAATAGACTCAGCACCCTGCAATGTGCCGGCCAATCCTGGCCCAGCAACTCCTGCACACCCAAGACAATGGCAAGTTCTCCCCATGAATATTTTCGGGGTGGTGCTCACCAGGGAGGTGGTAAGATGGCGATGTTATTAGCACCAGGTAGAGAAGAGAGAAAAGGGTGAATTCAGTGCCCCTTGCTGGCAAGCCCTGCTCAGAGCAGCCACTGACCTCCCTGCGCATACGCCATGTTCGCAGCCACAAGCATACTTCCCTCACAGTTCAGCAATCCTCCCCAGCGTGGCCTGCCTAGCTCGCTCGTCAAAGCAGGGCAGCCAGTCAGCCAGGTCACCCGCTGCACGCAGCCTGTCCCTGGCACTTGCCTGGCTGCTGCGCATGTGTGCATTGTGCAGAAACAGTCTGCAGAGCAGGGCACGTGCAGTTCCTGGCCTCATGCGCAGACACAGTCAGATCTTGTTATTCATTCTTTATATGTATCCTTCCGGGTTCTGTGAAAAGAGGCCCTTTGACCCGAGGTCTACCGGGGGGTGTCCCGGTGTCCCGGTGGGGCAGTCCAGCCCTGGGTGTGCTCTTTTAAATCTTAAAAAGAAAAGAAAAGAAAAGCTCAGGCGCGCACTCTAGTTCCCAGTCTTTTTAATCCTTAAACTAGTAATAACAGGGTTTGATTAAAAAGTCTGGGAAGTAGAGTGCGCACCTGACCTTTTCTTTTTTCTTTTCTTTTCTTTTTTATCTTTTAAATCTAGGTCGTTTTTCCCTTGCTGTGTTCTTGTAAATCTAGGTGTGCTCTTGAAATCTAGGTGCATTTTCCTTGCTGTGTTCCTTTAAATCCAGTTGTGCTTGTTTATACCTATGTGCATTTTCCCTTGCTGTGTTTTTTTTTAAATCTAGGTGCATTTTCCCCTTCTGTGTTCCTTTAAACCTAGATCCATTTGCTCCTGCAGTGGTCCTTTAAATCCTAGGTGCTTTTTTCAGACACTGTGAGCTTGATTCCAGGTGCATTTTCCTCTGCTGTGCTCTTTTGATTCTAGATGCTTTTTTCTCCCACTGTGCTTTTTGTCCTGCTGTGTTCTTTTACTTTTAGGTGCCTGTTATCCTGCTGTGCGCTCTTGAAGCCTATGCTAACCAAGACGCGCCATAGGGGTCAGGGTAGGTGGCCCTTCACATGGAGTGACTCCCCTGATATGATATGTCATTTACAATGCGCCTGTACACAAGTGTTTCTAGGTCCTCTAGGGGACAAGGACATCCATTCCTACAAGGTTCCCCTTTGAACAATAATCTGTCAGTTTATATGGGTATAGAAGAGGCTAATGTTACTTATGTTTTGCATGCAACAAATACTGACAGTACATTTATATCATTGGCTCAAGATAATACTGGCATTCCCTTGAACTCAGCACCTGATGAAAAACAACACACTACTTTAAAGTACGACAGCGAGAATAAAGGGATGAGGAACCCTGAATGGAGGAGGAAGAATCCTATACATAGGCAAGCCTCCAACATACAGATGTCCTGGAGGGACGGAGCCGTGCTACACTGTGAGTCTGCTGTACATTTGTGAGTTGCAGTGAAGGCAGAGATGCCAGAAGGCCAGCGCTGAAAGAAGTGATATAACAAAGTAAAAGACTGGGACATAAGGACCATCTTTTTACCTTGTGGCGTGACCCTGATGCAGCCGTGGTGGGTCTGGGAGCTGGGAAGCTACACTGAGGCCAGAACAGAACAGAGTAACGACTGTTCCCATTGGAATGCAAGGTCCACAGAGACTGCCGAATCGGACAGAAGCAGAGAAGCAAGAGACGGGGATCGAAGAACGATCTTACCTGGTGGCGTGATAATGCTACAGCCATTGTGGTTATGGAAGACAAGAAACTACGCTGAGGCCAGGACAGACCGAAGGGGCAAATCCTCCACTTGCAACATGAGGACCGCAAGAATGCCGAAACAGGCAGAGGAAGAGAAACTGGTCCTGATGTGCTGGTGACGCCATGGAGAAGGGTGAAGGCCATCAATTCCGCTAGGATGCCATTACACTGGAGCACACCCAAAGATATAGAAGCATCCAAGTTTACCCAGGGTGGTGAGAGATGAACAGAAATAAACAGAGAGAAAGAAACTGACATGCAGGGTTATGGTAGCCCTAAAAACCTGAGTAAGGTATCTTGGCAATAAGGCACATATATAACTATAGAGTTTAAGGAAACGTGAAAGTCAGAGGGCCCTGGAGAGTCCTCGGGAATTAAGTGACATTGCTACAATCATAAGGAGAAGGGAACCTGGAAGATAAAATCAATCTGTTTAAGATATAGAACCAATAGAGAGAAACTGGTCAAGGGGATAGAAATGGAATGAACTTGAGAAACGTACAAGTCTATCTGAAGAGGCTCACAGGAGAGTGAGCCAATTGGCCGGACATAGCCTAAGCTAAGACGCTATTTATTTATTTATTTTATTTTTAGTGTGATATAGTTTTATAAACAAAACCTTTACACATATATTCCAACAATAAAGTTATACAATAAAACCATAAGATAAAATATCATAAAATATCAAAAAACAAAGAAAAATCTTGTATCATATACTTACTTTTATTTTTATGTTGTTTTTCCCACAGTGATAGGGCACAGTGATAGGGCCAGATAGCAATTGGGGTTTAGACTGTAGACTACGTTTGATTTTGACGACGGACAAGCACCGATAGCTAGGTTTTGTAGGTAGGGAACATCTCTGTCATTAGTAAGGATGGATAGGCATTTTCTTTTTAGTTCAATAAACACCCTTAAAATGTCATCCTTGAGTTCGACTCCTTCTTCTGGTTTGCCACTATGTTCAAAGCCTTTCTAACACAGGATTTGTGTGCACAAGAGGATTGCAATAAAAGCAATGCAACTTATCAGCATTAAACCAATCAGCAGCCCCAAAAACAGCCTTCAGATGAGCACCCACCCGACATACCTTACAAGCCATAGGCCCCCCATGCCAAATGGGAAACAAAAAGGGAAAAAAAGGGAAACATCCGCCTCAACCTGGTCATCACCCACAGGACCCAATGAGCCAATTGGGGATAAGAAACAGGCCTACAAGGATTATTGAAAGAAACAAACAACTGATTAATAGAACCCCTAGCAGAAGATGTGTGGGACCCTAAAACACTGCACCACACATAACTGAAGAAAATCAGAGAAATCAGGAAAAGTAAATGACATATGACCCCATCTTCATACTACAGCACATATTAAACTGGACCACATCTGCACAGAAACAACTCAATGATAGTTCAAGGGCCTGACATTCCCACCCTTCCAAAGGTGAGTTAACACATATGCATCAACAAATTGGTGGACGGAGCCTGCAAGGACAGCTCTGCATTAGAGGCCCAGCCCCCGGACACCGTGGAACAAGATCAACATTCCAAAGTCATGAATACTTAGACCAAGGAGGAGACTGGGATTCACAAATACCTTTCAGCAACCTACCTTCCAGTAGATGCTCCCCTAGTGCGATCCCAAAGTCAAGTAATGCCTGGAAGAAATGTCCAAATGGTAGATGCTGACCATGTGATATGACAGAGATCCTGCCATACCTGCCAGCATGTTTGCCAATTGAACAACCCCTACATAAAAGGGATCCAAGCCCCTCAGCAAGCACCAGCAAACCCACAGCCTCCAAGCAGCCTTGTATGAATCATCTGTACAGGGAGCCCATGACTGTTGGATGAGTGATAAAGATGATCACGAGAGATTCTTTGGGCCCACTATCACCTGACACCAGCACTTATGTATGAGGACCCTTTCCTGGGTTGAGGTACAGGTCCATGAAAACTGGTAGAAGAATGGGTGTAGAATCTACCATTGATAACAGTACTGATTGAACTAAGATTTCCCGGAACTGAGCCTGAAACATTGTCTGGGCAATCATCGAAAAAGAACACTGTTCAAGACTGCATGTATCATCTACAAAGCAGTCATGAGTATCAGACCAGTATACCTGGCGGCTAAACTCCACATATCTGGTGGCACCAGATGCTCACAAATCAGGCAACAAGATGCTATCACAACCAAACCGGCAGGACCCGTAAAATAATCCTTCTCTTGTCATGCACCCACCCTTTTGACCTTTCGTCCCGTGGTCGACTCGTAATGGCCCCTGAATTCTCCAATTTCACAAATATCGCAAAACATGGCTCTTATCACAAAACCTGACCAAGGACTAACTCCAAAGGACGCCTATACCAAAAATAATGTTGTTGTTTTGTGGTCAATAGAGGGAGTACATGCTAACCCATGAGTAGAGACAAAACGAACCCACTCTCCTCAATTAGGCTGCTGCAAGAGTTCCGGGCAAAACATGGGCATTCCTGCAGCATCTTGAGGAAGCAAAGGACCCTCTCATGGGTTCAAAGGATCCCAACCACCATCTGTGGGGTATTCCCCAACCGAATAATCCATAATGTTTTGGGCAGAACCCAAACCAGAGTCCCCTGGCGATGGGTCTAGAACCAATAACCTTGCTTTCTTGTCCTGTTTCTGTTCTTCCTCCATTCCAAAGGATCTTGTGAATGATTGTAGCCACTCCATCATGGACATTCCCAAAGCCGTCTCTGCCCTGGGATTACCAGGCTGAGGAAATCCACTGCAGGAGGCCTCCTGCTCATGGTAGTTCCTTTTACAATGTACTTTACCGGGCCTTAACCCCATCTTGATCTGCTCTGGCTCTGATACCTACTATAACTGGAGAGGTCTGGGACTACCAGAGACCAAAGCCTGAGACGCAGAGTCCTGTATGGTCTGATAAATGAAGGAAAGTTTAAGGTCAAACTCCTGTCCATAACCTGGGGAGTGAACTATTAACAAAAGTGATGCAATTATCTTGCCACCCTTACCTCTCCACAGAATTCTCCTCAGCATTAATTCCAGAATTGTAAAATCTTCCATATTCTCCCTCTACATGCTGTCTAAAAACACACCCTCCTGCACACATTCACCTAGATTGAGGATGAGAAACATACAACTAAAGAAATCCCTCCATGTGTGCTAACACTGCAAGGTGTTTTACTCTAAAGGACCCCGGCAAGACACCATAGACTCTGCAGAGCCATGGAGCGGCACCACTCCAAACTGAAAACAAAATGGGTGGGATGCCTCACCTATAAACCCTTCTGTAAACCCAGACACTGTATGGTTAGCACTCTGCCTGCCCCTCCTCAGATAATACTGCATGTGTGAACTCCTCACCCACGTCTCCAACAGTCGCCTCAACTAGCCACAGCCAGCCAACTGGGTACTTAGCTTAACATCCTCGTGGAACAGTAAGAAAGAGGAAAGAATTTCTCTTTGAGGATAATTCATAGGAAGGACTTGTGGGAAGTATAATGAAAAGGATTGTGGGATTTGTAGTTGTTTTCTTTCTTACTTCAGTGGCGCAAATAAAGAGCTAGAGTGCATAATAGTAAGCCTCTGTTCCACGCGTTAAAATGCCATGAGCAAAAGAGCCAATACACTTGTGCTGTACTTTCAGTGTGAAAGTGTCAGCAGGTGATTTTTCAAAGAGGTAGGGGTATATACATGGCCGTTTTGCAAGGGGTGATCGGCTTGGTCCCGGCAAGAAGTATTTTATGATGGATCGTTACTCTTAGAAATTTCTTTTTAATGTAGATTGAGGTGTTAGATTTTTCCACATGATTTCCAGAAAAAAAATGGATAACATGCCATACGGTTTACATGCAATTAGGAAAGAGGGACACTACGCCGGATGCCAGATCTGCAAACGGACACAAGGGATTTGTTTTACACAAATATTATGTTAAAAACAATTGTAAAGCAGACTAAAAACCAGCAATGTGGCTGCACAGCGTTAGCTGCCAGAGGCTGAGAAATGGCAAGGGGCAGATTTACAGCAGAAGGAAGGAGCCGCGTCTTCAAGGCCCTCCTAAATCAAAGATGAAGATCAATACCCCTGAGATATTGTGCATTTGCACCTGATCACTAAATTACACAAACAACAGAAACACATATTTATGACACATTACTGAAGCAGAGGTTTATGAAGTGCCCAACTACCACACCAGAAATAATGTTCATCACACATCATAAATCACATGCCAGTAGAAGTCACACCAGTTTTAAATACAGTGAATGGAGATATACCCAGTTCTGTGCTCCCTACACTGGCTACCGATCCAGAAGCGGATTGTTTTTAATTCCCTCTGTATCACTCAGCGTGCTTTTTATGGGTTGGGACCAGAATTTCTCCAGAAGTTTCAACACTAGTTGCCGGGACGCTCTTTGCGATCTGAAACAGCGCGACTGCTGCTAATTCCCCGATTTCAGCGTACCCGAATGGGTGGTCACTCACTCCTTGTTTGTTTGTTTGTTTGTGTATTAATAACGCACTCGAAACCCGGAGGTATCAAAGCGATATTTTCAGTTTATACGTTACATTACATGTAGAAATAAGTATAGGTTTAGAAGCTTCAAAAAAGCACATCATTACATAATAAGACATACGTTATATACACAATGCCGTTCTCAGTAGCAGCACCTCAACTGAGGACTGCCTTGCCCTATCCGCTATAGGCTACCTCTGATCATTTTAGCTTCCATCACTTGCTCAAAACCTTATTGCGCTCATTTCTTTTGCCCCTGATGTCCTCTAGCGCCATGATGCTCTCTGCGAATGTGCCCTTTATAAAACTGATCAAAATAACCAGAACGTCGATAATGTTTTAAATACTGTGCTGTATATAAATTGTATATGATTGTTCTGCTGCAAGTTCATGAACTACAAACCGGCATCATCGGAAAATCAAATAGATGAGATTTGTTAATATATGCAATGTTGCCTCCACCACATGAGGGCAGTGCAGCAAGGCCACCGATAGCTGCAGAGGGCTGCTATACAAGACCACTTTTGATTTAACGTCCATTGCAATGTACTGGGCACATGTGACGGTTGCTCTAATAATCAGGGGTGCTGCTAGTAACGCAGTGCTCAATGTGCCATCCTGTCTTGTGCACTTCTAGTGGACATCTTGGAACTCTCATATATGCTAGAGTTTTTTCTCAAAGTACCATCGTGTCAGTTTACTAAACACTGCAATGGAACTAATACAGTGCTAAAGAGGTTACTGATTGCCACCCTTTCTGTCAATGCCATCCCACCTCTGCCGCTGCTGAGTACAGTGTAATGCCAACTTCTATATTTTTTCGGAAAAATATCCAACACATTATTCCCAGTTTGTCCTTTTAGTTCCTGAATTGTCCTAGGAAATCGCTGGCACCAGTGCCTTTTTTCTCCACACATTTATCCTTAAAGGGGCTGGAGAGTAAGGACCTAATTCATAGAACGTTAAGCGTGGTGCAAAGTTACCTTCCACTGTAAACAAACACGTTGAACCGGGCCTAATTCACAGAGCCTTACAAAGTGTATTTTTGCAAAGCAAAGTCACTTTGCACTGCAAAAATACCATTTGCACCGTGCTAAATGGCTCTAATTAAAATTAAAAAAAAAAAACACTAAGTAGCACAGACTTAGTCCTTTTTTGGTGACTAGGCCCGTTTAGAGCAGTGCAAAGAGAACTTTTGCAGTGAAAAGTGACTTTGCTCCACAAAAATGCACTTTGCACAGCTCTTAGACTTAGGCCCGGTTCAACGTCTTTGTTGTCAGTGCAAAGTCGCTTTGCACCCCGCTAAACGTGCCATCAATTAGGCCCTAAATGTGCAAGCTTCCCTCTCATGGAAACGTTGACATCAAAGGGAACATCAGTACATGCATCCCTGCAAACCCAGATACAAAACACGGACACATCTGACGTTTTCCTCACAAGTAGTATAGGGTCCACACAGGTAGCAGCAGTAAAATCATCCTTAACTCTCTCTGAAAAGGCACAGCACAGGCTTCCCTCACACAGCTGGTACGGGACAGGCAACAACAGTTCACACTGCCGTAACACTCAAAGAACAGACAAAACACTCTTATCTCGCACTTAAAAGCTACCCATGAGTGGATAGAGTGAGCTACCCTGCTCACCCTTTCATAGTAGCAGTGGTACAGCATAGCTTCCAACCAGATAAAGAAAGCATGAGCAGCAACTCACCTTTAACCAGTCTGCTTGCCACTACTATGGCCTGATGTGTATATGTGCAAAGTTGGTCGATGCATCTTGCATTGAATCTCTGTGCCACATGCGTCCTGTATGCACTCGGTTGGCATGTGTACCACAACCTACATCATTCATCAGCATGAAGAGGGCGTGGTTTGTTTTTTCCCATGGCTTGCCTTGAAAGAAAAGGTTAACACGTGGAAATATATCAAACTATTGGCTTGTAAAAATCAGGGGTTTCCCACAACAACTGATAGAGTTGCTCTTTATGGTGTGCGTACACTGGGAGCCACTGATTACAAATCCCACGAATCATGGTTCAGTGATATGATTGAAAGTGAACAGGACACAATGCTTTAAATGGAAAACAAGAAGTGCAGGTACTCACCAATCTATGCTTTAAGTAGGTCAGGGCTTAGACCTGATAAGGTACTAACATTGCACTTGTGCCGGCGTCTGACCGGGTCTCCCTAGCCCATTTCTATTAAATGTTCCTGTTCCTGACTAGTCAAATAGTTCTCTAGTTTGGCCTTTGATCGGGTCTATTGGGACTTCATGTTTCTGGCACGGCTGTGGCGACAAGTTCATATCTCTAGTCAGGTTACTTTACTCTTCCGCAAAATCTTCAATATGTATTAATGGTCTAACCTCCCCATTCTTTTCCCTCAGCAGATGCACCAGACAGGGTTGCCCCATCTCACCTATTTTATACATCCTCTCTTTAGAACCGTTATTAGAACTAATCCAATCTAACAAAAATATCCCAGGTATACCAAGCGGTACATCTTACATAAAAATAGCTGCTTATGCAGATGACATCATCATTCTCATTAAGAACCCTAAAATACACCTTCCACATTTACTCAACGTACTATCTCAATTCAGCTTAGTATCAGGTTACAAACTTAATAAAGACGAATCAGAAATCATGCCCCTCAATCCCTACTGTCTTAAACATGGCATTGACGCCTTTGGTTTTAAATGGTGTATCTCCTCTATTAAATATCTAGGTCTAAGATTTGCTCTACTATCCAGGATACCATAAAACGTAATACACAATCTGTATTAGATAGATTAAAAGAATGAACATCCAGATGGTCCCCCTTATATCTTTCATGGTGGGGACGACTTGATACGATCAAGATGATGTTATCACCAATAATCCTATACTATCTACAACTCCTTTGTGTTCCGATATCGCCCTCCTTTTACAAATCTATTTACTCCATACTACTAAATTTCCTTTTGGGGAGAAGAAAGCAGAAGAATAGCTCTGATTAAATTGAAGGCACCCTATGATAAAGGAAGAGTTCCTGATTTTAAGGCATACCACACTGCCTTTCTCTTGAAACAATCTAGAAGTTGGTTTGCCTGTACCATAATATCAGATATTCCCACAAGGTGTACCATAGAGAAGCTGTTAGTGTTCCCTGTAGAAATAACTGACCTTATTTATGTATTTAATCATTCCTCGTCGGCCATATCGGACACTATTTGAGCCACAATATCTGCCCTCCAATCCTTTAATTTCCACACACAAACTCTCCAAAAAAATGCCTTTCCCCCTTTTTATGGCATAACAGTAAGATCCTGATTAATAATAGAACCCTAAAATCCTGGTTGAAAAGGGGTATTAGATGTATACAGCGAATCACAAATAAATCCTCTATCCTAGCTTTTCAACAGCTCAAAAATCAATTATCTATTCCCAATACAGAATACAATTAGTTAATTCTTGCTAAATAATGTGATTCTGCAGATAAGGAAGTCCAGAGCGCCAATCCTGAACTGATATTAAATACTGTCATGGCCGCAACACGTTGATTACGCGTGGTGATGGCATCACGTTAATGAACGTGCACAGGGAGTTGTCATCTTCATTATACTCTCTAATGCTGTTATAATGCAACTTGGCCCTTAAATGGGGGTAGTTGTGTAATTTGGCTTCAATCCCAATCACCTAAAAGTGAATTGCCTCCTTTTATACCATTTGCCAAAAGCTGCTATTTTCCATATGAATCTAGTATATGAATCTAATGCATATCTAATGCATATCTGCCATCACCAGATCAGATGCTGTCGTATATGGATTTGCTTTAGAACGGTGGAGCGGATGGGGTGGTAGGCAAGTACGTTATCTTGTGGGACTCCTCCCGAGCCAGTCAATAGCTTGAAAATACCCTGAAATGGCACAAGAGGTTAAAACCATGCGTGCATCTTTCACATATGGTGTTCACACATCATTTACCACGCTGAGAGAATGGAAAATGACCCCCTAAATCTGTTTCATTGTAAGGGTGTTTTTTTTTTCATGACTCCCAATGTTTGCATTTAAGGCACACTGAGATTAATTGGTTTGCCCAGGATCACACACCTAGTTTAAGTGGTGAAACCAGGATTTGGGGCCAATTGGTGATTCAAGCACGTATGTTCCCAGGTATAGTTCATATAAGTATTTGTTTAAGGGTTGGGTTTGAAAAGATGAACTAATAGTATTATAGCGATACATTTAAAAGTACAGAATTGACATAAGAATCCCTGACATTATATGTATCGCTATAGAAATATGTGATGAAAAAATAGGAGTATATCTTAACATTACCCATCCTGACTATGAGATCACAGTAAAAGGCTCCAAAGGTGTGTGAGATTTTAAAACTTTTCACAACAAAAGAAAATTGGTTTTAAAGCTAAATTCACAGAGAAAGAAAATGAGACACAATTGAATGTCATCTGCTAGAGTCAACCTCTGAGCTCTATAATTGTAATGCTTTGTTGACAGAAAGCAAAACTTTAGGGGTAGCTGCTGTCCTTGCCAGTGCTTTGATGTGTTACAGTAAAAAGTGTGAACACTGAGCTTGGAAGGCTTCGGAAGCTTGGAGAAGTCAAGGCCTTTGATAGGGCCAATAAAAAGAAGTGCGAGTACCGAGGGCGGGATAGAGCTGGCCCATTTAAAGCACTGGCTGGAGAGCCAGCAAACAGGGCTAGCCTTAGGGCAGGGACGCCCGGGCGACCTCTCAGGGGCGCCATTAGCCCCCCGCCACGCCTGCTCAGTGGAGTGTTTCAAGGTCTCCCCCTAGTTAGCATCGTGGGAGAAGGCTTTCGCATAGGTGCCTATTGAACAATGTGCGCATGGAGGGGGTACGCCACATTTATGTCGCTGCTAAGGGCGAAGCCGCCGATAAGACAAGCATACGATGCTAATGCTGGACTACTGCGTGCACCACTCTACCACCGGGAGCCCGGGCCACTGCAGCATGGCTTGAGACATGGGGCCTCATTACACGGTAGGCGGTAAACCATGGTGCTATTAGCACCATGGTTGCCGCCAGTACCATACCGGTACCACCATGGAGGAAAGGGGAATTACCACCCCATTCCAAGGTTGGTGGGGCTGTAATTACCCCTTCCTCCATGGCCCTTCCCCATTCCCATTTTTGCCGCATAGGGCATAATGGGAATGGGGAAGGAGCTAATTACGGTACCGCAAATTGTGGTACCGTAATTAGCACCAAGGTCCCTTTGGGTGTCCCAACTTTAACGGCTGGTCTACACCAGCCGTTAAGGTCGGGTCCCGCAAAGAGACCTTGTAATAAGGTGGTAAGGGTTTACCGGTACAGGTGCCCTTACCGGTACCGGTAAACCCTTACCACCTACCGTGTAATGAGGCCCATGGCTATCAAACAACAGGTGCAAGAGAAAGAAAGACCTGTGCAGGCAGGTGTGACGCTGAAAAGATACCAGCAGGAGTATGCAGAGAATGATGGATGGGCCCCTTGTCACAGAGTCGTCTTAACCCTGCCGCAAGCCTGTGCAAGCCTGTGCCATCACATCACTAGAGGAGAGCCAATAACTGCATCCCTTGGGCATTCCCCCAGTTCACAGCATTTGCAGCTCTACAAGGAGCCCCTAATCACCCATTGCAAACTGTACATCTCACAAAAGCGGGCCCATGGAACGGGCCCATGTAACATGCACAGTTGGAGGAGAGAGACATCACCCTCTATGAACCAGCATGCTTGGCACTACAAATGCATGGTAAGACCACCCATTTAGTCTATGTACACAACATTGTCTATTAACAGTGCAGTGTTGCTGCGTATGCATTCGTATCTGCACATCTTTTACTGATGGCATCCTGTGTGTCCTTGGCCTCTTCCACATAAGCCAAGGAAGGTGGTTTTTAATCTGCGGTGAGCCTTGGAAAGAGCTCACACAATTAGAAAGCGAAATGCATGCGCCATAAACCTGTAACAATAAAGTTTAAAAGATAACAAACTACTTGCTTTCAATAAAAAAAAAAAATCAATATTGCTGCAGCTGACTCTGCAAACTATGCTTTTTAAGTACCTTCTCGGGCCCTTAAAGCTGCTTTAGCACACACGTTTTAACTGCCACCGGGACCCCTTTCCTCTAGTACACTTTGCAGTTTTCTAACAACATTAAACTGGGGTGTGATTTCTATTGATGGATGTTGCAGTCTGTTGGCTACCATACATGTTTAAGCCAATATTGCAACTGTGTACTTTCACATTGGGGGGGTATTTGTCTCTTTAGTGGGACCCTCCCAAGATCAAGATTAGCATGTAAAAAAAGGTTGGGTTTGCGGTGTATAACTGTCAATTCCATTAACACTGATGCCTATATAGTCCTCTGATCTCTGTGTAATATATTTATTGCTTGTATTTAACTACATATATTTAAGGAAATGGTCTCATTTTAATATCCAGGTCAAAATGTATTCCAATATGTGAAGCCAGGATCCGATTTAAACTATGAACCATTGTGCGCACATGCTACGGTCATGCGCTTAGCTACCTGCGGGACTCCATAAGGGTTACTTGTCCTAAGAGAGTAACTAAATCCAGAGACTCTGTTCACTTGGTGATCCCGAGCAGCAAGCGCGTGAAGGGCCTGGGAAGATGTTTTCAGGCACAGGCCGCACTTCTGTGGAATAAACTTACAAAGGATCTATCTGCAGATCTATCTGCAGAAAGAAATCACCTATCCTTTAGGAAACGATTGAAAACTGTCCTTTTCAATTAGTCTCTCTGTTTGGCTATTCTCTCCTCTCTCTCCTGTGCCCTGATGCCTGCGGGCTTCCGGCGCATTATAAATATAAACATAAGCATAAACACGCATGAATAATAATACATCATGCTTAGGTCTGCTTTTGATTGATTTTCTGTTCGGACAACTGTGCATATATGTTAATGACACCAGGGAATTGTTGATCTATATTTGATTTGGGAAATGTACAAGCTTTGAAGCAGGTTTTTGCCAATCCCTTAATGAAAAAGGATGCCACTGTTTGAAAGCTCTTTCGGTAACAGGCAATGCACAGGCACTTACTTCAATTGGCTTGTTGGCAAGCAGGAAATCCTTCAGCTCAGGGGAGCAACCACCCTTTAAATGTTGGGGGGGGGGGCAATATTGGCAGATGTCGATTTAAGATTGCGATGTTAGAGCGGGTTAGTAGGATTATTTTGCAAAATTAATGAGTAATCACTATTGCAAAGTGAATTAGCTGTGTATAGTGACACCATGTTTGCATTCTGCAGGAAGGAACACAGGCCCTGTCTCCTGTAGAAAGGATGGATTCAAAGCAGACTGCCTTTCAATTAGGAAGAATGAGTTTTGAGAACCTTTTTGTGAATGCATAATAAAAGGGGATTTATCAAGCCCCAATGGACTGTGCCCAGAAATATTGATGGACTCTAGGATTTTGCCTATGGAAAAGAAGTTGTCACTTTTAGAGTATGGGCGTGTGGAGAGTTGCTCATGGACAAACTATCTTTCACCTCTAGGAGCTCATGGACTGTGGACATTATTACTGCGAAACAATCCAAATCACGACATTTTACCTCTAAGAAGTAGACATTCTGCCTATGGTCCCAGTAACAAAACACTGCATTTCACCCGTTAGCTCCTGTGCATTGTCTTGGTTTTTTTGTAGGCCTATCTTTTATTTTGTTGCGCTTACCTGAGTACTCATTCTTAGGCCAATGCATTACCTGATATGTTACTGCATGCACATCTCTAATGTTATGTATTCATGCCCATTCCCTCCCATCAACACAATATATATACAAGACCAGAGGGATCTAACGGATTAAGAAGCACGAAATATGTAGACCATCTAGATGGGGAGGAAAACAGGCAGTGCAAGTAATCTTTATACCCAGTTCCACATCAAGAATACAACTAACTAAGAGGCAGTCCAAGCCCTACAAAGAGAGGAGCTATATGCTCAATAGTACATGCACACGCTTGTGCCACTGGACAAAATAGGGTCTCTACAAGGGTCACTAGAAGCTCAGGAAGGTGGATGAGGTCGATGAAGAACAAGTCCCCACTATTCAAACAGGACCTCCACTTGTGGGCAGAGGCAGGTTGAGAGTGCGGGATAGAGTCGCTTTATCGCAACAGCGGTAGAAAAGAAATGGGCTCCTGCGCTAGGGGCCACAGGTTGGGGTATGGACTACTCACCGGTCCCCGACGCAGGCAGACCCAGACTTCGCCAGTTCAGTCCACTTCGCTGGCAGGTTCAAATGCGACAATCAGGACGTCTTGACACCGTGTAGTTTCCGCGGTAGCAGGCTTGAGGGTCAAGAGGGTCACAAGTGCAGCGAACTTGCACAGGTCGTTGCCACAGCAGGGCAACATGGTATCCGCGTTTACTCCGGTCCGGGCGCACTCGTCTCACTTCAGACCTGGGAATGCCAAGTGTGCGAAATTCTGTATGAGGGTGCCGTGGACACAGAGCAAGCAGTATACCAAGTTTCGAGGGCTTCCTCGAAACTGCGGCGATGGCAGAGCAAACGTCATGCGTAAGCTGTCAGCCCACTGGTTGGACCAGGGACACTTCCGAAGAGGCTTATTTGCAGGGTTTGATGAAGGTGACGAGATAGTTGGTGTCACTATTCCAATGGGTCTAAGCACTTTCGCAGATCTTCTAGGACGATCAGATGCAGAGGGGTCTCACAGGATTACAGTGGGCTCAGGGTGCCAAACCTTCCAGTGGGTCACCAGCGGTTTCTCCACTCGGCTTCTTGACTTTCTGGCACCCAGGATGTGTATTGGGAACAGACATCCCAGCCCATATCCTGGAGGCACACACACAAGGCAAGCAGAAGCCCGCGAAAGCTTTGGGTTTCGCGGGAAAGTGCATGACCGAATAAGGACTGACCTGGGTCGGCTCGACCTGGGGAAGGTAAAGGGCCAAGATGGCCAAAGGACAGGACAAAGAACTTCGTGGCATGGCCATTTTGCAGCCAGTCCACCTATTCATGCCAAACGTGGTAAGTGCGGATAACATGGCAAAAAAGGGTTCAAAACATAAGATAAATGATAGCTGCCACCAGTCCTGTCCGTGACACACCTGCACAGTTCATAATAAGTCGAGTGAGAGTTTCTAGGGCCTTTGGAATGACTAGAGACCCAAGGGTGCGGTAAAGTAAGTTACATTGCACTCTGTTACATGTTGCACAAAAGCTGCAACATGAGGAAAGAACTAAGGGAAACAAAGTCTCCCAGTACTGACTGTCTTAAACGCATGTCAGTTTCCCCAAAAGAAGTGAGCGAAAGCCCAGAGGTGTGCGGCTGAGGGCTGTGCTTTTCTGGCAAAGGTTAGATCAGGGTGTAAAACAGCAGCAAAAAGTTTGGGGGTTGACACATGGAGGCAAAATTACATTCAAATATGAAATCTTTCCTAACACTCACCCCTCCCAGAATAAGGACAGGGGGAACTAATCCACCCGTGGATGAGTTTCTTGTTCAGGTCGGTTAAACATTCTGGACAACCCATCAGCATTGCTATGTTGGACTCCTGGCCTATGCTCAATAGTGAAGTCAAAGCCTTGCAGACTTATGGACCACCTAAGCAACTTTGGATTCTCTCACTTCATTAGCCAATTTAAGGGCATATGGTCAGTTTGCACAGTGAAGTGGGTCCCATAGAGGAAGGGCCTCAGCTTCTCTAGGGCCCACACAACAGAGAAACATTCTTTCTCTACTGTGGACCATCTGAGCTCTCTGTCCTTAAACTGGCGACTATGATAGCCAATAGGGTGTTCCTTACCCTTCTCATCTACTTGTGATAGTACAGCTCCTATCTCAGTGTCAGAGGAATCTGTCTGCACAATAAAAGGTCTTTGGTAATCAGGGGCACTGAGCACAGGCGCCTGGCACAAGGAGTCTTTTAAGCCATTGAAAGCCTTCTCACACTCCTCAGTCCAAGTTACCTTCTTGGGTTTCTTTGGAGTAGTGAGAGCAGTCAGAGGGGCAGTGATGGTGCCATAGTCTGCCATGAAATTTCTGTAGTACCCAGTGAGTCCTAAGAAGGCTCTCACTTGTGTCTTTGTAGTGGGGGTAGGCCAGTCTTGTACTGCTTGTACTTTACAGGGTAGAGGCTGTATCCTCCCTCCACCTACTTCATGTCCAAGGTAAACCACTGAGCCTTGTCCAATCGGGCATTTACTGGCCTTTATGGTCAAGTGGGCCTTCTGAAGAGCATTTAACACAATCCCAAGGTGATTCACATGGTCTTCCCAGGTGGCACTGAAAACTGCTATATCATCCAGATATGCAAGACAGAATTCATCCAACCCATTCAACACATTATTCACAAGCCTCTGGAATGTGGCAGGTGCATTCTTCAACCCAAAAGGCATTACCCTGAACTGGTAAACGCCCTCTGGAGTTGAGAAAGCTGTCTTCTCCTTGGCATGTTCTGCAAGGGCTATTTGCCAATAGGCTGTAGTGAGGTCAAACGTGCTGATTTACTTGGAGGCGCCCAAGGTATCCACCAGCCCATATGCTCTAGGCAAGTGGTGTGCATCTGTCTTGGTGACAGCATTCAGAGCCCTGTAATCCACACAGAACCTCAAATCAGAAGTACCTGCTTTTGGAACCAAAACCACAGGGCTGGACCAAAGACTACTAGAGGGTTCAATCACCCCAAGATCCAACATTTTGTTGACCTCTGTCTTAATGTAAGACCGTACTTTGTCTGACATTCTGTATCCCCTACTTTTGGTAGGTACACTGTCTCCTGTGTCTATGTTATGTTTGCACCAAGATGTCAAACCAGGGGACTGTGAAAACAGGGGGGGAAATTGCCTAAGCAAACTTTTCACCTCGGCCTGCTGATCAGAAGTCAGGTGAGGGGCCACTCAGACACCCTCAATGGAGTTATCTGAAGGACAGCTTTGGAATAGGCCAGGAAGAGGTTCAGACTCCTCTTCCTCAACATCTGAAGCCAATAGCAGTGCTGCGATTTCAACTCTTGGGATGAAAGCCTTCAGCCCATTTACATGGAACACTTTTGGAGCCTATCCAGGCCTGCCAAGGTCCACTAAATAGTTGACCTCACCCAGGGCCGGACCATTTATCCTGTAAAGCCCTAGGCCTTTTGGGATTCATGATCAGGACTTTCTGACCAGGTGTAAAGTTAATGAGGGAAGCTTTCCGATCATACCAATGTTTCACCAGAGCTTGTCCTGCCTTCAACTTGTCACTAGCCAGACCCATCAGGAGTACCATCCTTTTTCTGAGCCCTAACACATAGTCTACTACGTTGGTAGTAATGTGGGGAGTGGGCATCTCCCATCCCTCCTTGACTATGGTTAAGGGTCCCCGCACAGGGTGACCAAACAGAAGTTCAAAGGGGCTGAAGACAACTCCCTCTTGTGGTACCTCTCTGTAGGCAAACAGTAAACATAGTAAACAAAGATCCCATTTTCTTCTTTGAGGTTCTTCCAGAGCCCCAATCATACTTTTCAAGGTCCTGTTAAACCCTTCCAACAGACCATTGGTCTGGGGTGGTATGCGGAGGAAAACGTTTAGGTGACCCCACATTCCTTCCACATAGCCTGCATATACTTTGACATAAAGTTGCTGCCTCTGTCAGACACAACGTCTTTAGGGAAGCCAACCCTAGTAAAGATGCCAAGTAAAGCTTTTGCAACTGACTTGGCAGTCACAGTTTTCAATGGGATGGCCTCAGGATACCTGGTGGAATGGTTGACCAGTACCAGGATAAACCTATTGCCTGAGGATGTTTGGGGGTCAAGGGGACCAACAATGTTGATCCCTACCCTCTCAAATGGTACCCCCACAACTGGGAGTGGTACCAATGGAGCTTGGATTGTTGAACCACTCTTACCAGATAACTGGCAGGAGCCACAACTCCTGCAGTGACTTTCTACTTGCACCCCCATCTTGGGCCAGTAGAAGTGCATGGATAACCTTTGCTTGGTCCTCTTAATACCAAGGTGACCAGCAAGGGGTACTTCATGCGCCAGCTCCAGGAGGAAAGGTCTTACAGCAAGGGTAACCACCAACCTCCTATGATCTCCTTCTGTAGACTCTGTAGGCTCACTATACAGGAGCCTACCTTCCCAATAAATCCAGTGCTTCCCATGAGGTTCACCCTGAAGCTGGGAGCAGGCCTGTCTCCTTAGGCCTTCCAGAAATGGGCACTCACGTTGGCCTTTACTGAATTCTTCCCTGTCAGGACCACCTTCTACTAACAAATCGTTTAGTTGGACCCCCAAGGTCATTGGGGTCAAATACTTCAGGCATCACCACCTCCTCGTCAGGTGTGGGTTATTGACCAACTACCTCCACCTCAGTGGTAGGCGAGTTGGGGGAATATTTTCTTTCCCTCTTTTTACTTTTTTTACTCCTTTAGCCTTGGGTTTCCCTTTTGGCTGGGGCAGGGCATTGGTCTTGGCCAGTGCTGCCCTCGTTTGAGACCTTGTGCAGGGTCTGTCAGCAGTGTCTCCCACAAGCCCTAAAGCTCGGAGATCATTACCCAACAAGACCTTTCCTGGAACACTCCAATGAATGCTCACTGGAATCCTGACTGCTGTACCATTGATAGAAAGATTTACAGGTATTACTGCGTACATGAGAGATGGGCCGTCAGCCAACTTAGTGGTCATCAGAGTAGCTCTGGCAACTTCCTCTAGGTCTACCAAGGTAGAATCCACTACAGTTCGACTGCACCCACTATTCCTAAGAGTTGGAGTATCTACTCCATTGAAAAGCACACTGTCCTTAAAGTAGTGCTTGGCGTTATCTGGAATCCTAGCATAAGCCTCTGAGACTTTAGGCTCCTAGGAACTCAGGGAAACTAAAACTACCTCAGTTTCATCCCACTGGGGGAGGAGTCTGAGGAGAAGGATGCTCTGGTAATCTCTTCTTCCTCGTAGGAGGAGAAGCCCAGATTAGCAGAGTGGACCCCCAAGGTTTTGACCTTACATATGGGATCCCCCTTCATGTGGTCGGTCGCTCCACAAGCAAAACAAGATCCATTGGGTCTGTTCACATAGGGAGGCTTACTGTAACCAGAGTTCTGTTTCATAGCCTGACCTCCACTACTCTGTGAGTTCTCTTGTGTCTTACCCTTATTTTTCTTTTTGTGGCCCTTTTGCGAAGAAGATTTATCAGTTTACTCACCCTCCTTATCTTTGGACTTTTTCCCTTCCTTCTGCTTACCACGATGAGTCTTGTCCTTATGGGACACTCAATGTGACACCCATAAATCTGCTGCAATGGCTAGCTTCTTAGGATCTATCTCCTTTGAATCGGCCAAATGCTGCTTAATCTCAGGGGAAGAAGATGCAAAAATATGTTACAGCATGACAAGACTTATCATACCTTTAAAGGTAGAAACCTTATAACCTTCGACCAAGCCAGTCAGCTTTTTTAAGGATTCAGTTACATAAGATACCCAAGTACCACCTTCTTTTTTCAAATACTCTCTGAATCTTTTTAAGTATTGGGCAGGAGTCTTTCCAAACTTTAAGATGAGAGTTTGCTTCAACATTGCAAAATCTGCTTTCGACATTTCCATAATGGCACTGCAGTCAGAATGTGGTAGTCTGCTAAGTAACCAGGCAATTTTATCTGCATTGTTAACTTGTTGAACTTCACATGCATACTCAAATGTATTCAGCAAGTCCATAATGTCATTCTTTTCCTCATGCACACTGAGCAGATCTTTTGGAAACCTTGGATGAGAAGAGGCCCCAGACACATGTCAAGGACTCTTGGATCCATTGGCAACTTGAAGCTTGGCCAGTTCCAACTGGTGATCCCTGTCTTTTTGTTTTTTTGCCCGCTCTATCGTTAGTTTGGCCATGTTAAACTCAAGCTCCTTCTGCCTAAACAGCAGCTCTTGTTTCTTGAATTCAAGTATGGCCTCCCCATCAGCACTGGCAGAGGAAACATTCGACATTACATCCTCCATGTCTTCATGGTCGCTGTGGATCAGTGCAGTGGTAGAACCATCAGTTCTACCAGTGAGAGCAGCCCCACCTCCTTCTGCACTGTCCTCGGAAGCTATAGCTCTAAGCTGAGCTTCTTGCCAGTCCATGATTCTCTGGATCATTTCTACTCTTGTTCCTTGAGAGGAAACACCTCTCTCAGCACACATCTTTCTTAATGTGTCGGATTTCGAAGCATTTAAAGTTAACAAGGTACTTGCTTCCATACTGTTAGATAGGACTATGGCGTTTTAAAAGTTATACTACGACAATTCACTATGTGTCCTGGTAGGAATAACTCAACATGCCTTTGCTCATGCGCAGCACTGGATTCCTACAGTCCTATCCCACCGCTGTACACCAAATTTGTTAAGAGGGATTTCTGAACTCTGACCTGGAGGGGCAGAAGTTCAGAAGGCCAACCTAGTTTCCTGGAACAGGGTAACCTCTGGACAAGCCAGACCAATCAGGGTAGCTATGGCAGGCGGTCATGACTAAGACTCAAGAGGGGTTAGGGTGACTGAAAGACCTCAATGAGCACACAAAGCAAGGACACTTACAAAATACTCCAGACAGGTGTTATATTAAAAATATAGACACATTTATTACAAGGCCTTTGTAACATAGACCATAGCAAAGAGTCACAATAATACTGAAGTAAACCAACACATCACAATCAACACAATATATATACAAGACCAGAGGGGTCTAACGGATTAAGAAGCACGAAATATGTAGACCACCTAGATGGGGAGGAAAACAGGGAGTGCAAGTAATCTTTAGACCCAGTTCCACATCAAGAATACACCTAACTAAGAGGCAGTCCAAGCCCTGTGAAGAGAGGAGCCTTATGCTCAATAGTACATGCACACGCTTGTGCCACTGGACAAAATAGGGTCTCTCCAAGGGTCACTAGCAGCTCAGGAAGTGGATGATGTCGATGAAGAACAAGTCCCCACTATTCAAGCAGGACCTCCACTTGCGGGCAGAGGCAGGTTGAGAGTGCGGGATAAAGTCGCTATACCGCAACAGCGGTAGAAAAGAAATGGGCTCCTGCGCTAGGAGCCACCGGTTGGGGTACGGACTACTCACCGGTCCCTGACGCAGGCAGACCCAGACTTTGCCAGTTCAGTCCACTTCCCTGGCAGGTTCGAATGCGACAATCAGGACGTCTTGACACTGTGTAGTTTCCGTGGTAGCAGGCTTTAGGGTCAAGAGGGTCACAAGTGCAGCGAACTTGCACAGGTCGTTGCCACAGCAGGGCAACACAGTAACCGCGTTTACTCCGGTCCGGGAGCACTCGTCTCACTTCAGACCAGGGAATGCCAAGTGTACGAAATTCGGTGTGACGGTGCTGTGGACACAGAGCAAGCAGTATACCAAGTTTCCAGGGCTTTCTCGAAACCGCAGCAATGACAGAGCAAACATCCTGCGTAAGCTGGTCAGCCTACTTGTTTGCCCAGGGACACTTCCGAAGAGGCTTACTTGCAGGGTTTGATTAAGGTGCCGAGAATAGTTGGTCCCACTATTCCAATGGGTCAAAGCGCCTTCGCAGACCTTCTAGGACGATCAGATGCAGAGAGGTCTCGCAGGACGACAGCGGGCTCAGGGTGCCAAACCTTCCAGCGGTCACCAGCGGTTCCTCGACTCGGCTTCTTGTTGCAGGATACTTGGCTCCTTATCCTTTGTTTGTGTGAACTCAGGAGATCGACATGGTAGTGGTGTTTTCGGCCTCCTCTTATCCAAAGTTCCCTTTGCGCCCAAACGGAGAGGACCCAATGGGAGATCTGCTCACAAACACTCACTCCATAGTTGGACCAATCACGGACCACAGTGGTCCCAGGCATTCAGGACACTCCAGACTCTCTTGCACCCAGGATGTGTTTTGGGAACAGACCTCCCATCCCACATCCTGGAGGAACACACACAAGGCAAGCAGAAGCCCGCGAAAGCTTTGGGTTTCGTGGGAAGGTGCATGACCGAATAAGGACTGACCCGGGTCGGCTTGACCTGGGGAAGGTGAAGGGGCAAGATAGCCAAAGGACATGACAAAGAACCTCGTGGCATGGCCATTTTGGAGCCAGGCCACCTATTCGTGCCAAACGCGGTAAGCGCGATAACATGGCAAAAAAGGGTTAAAAACATAAGATACACGATAGCTGCCCCCAGTCCTGTCCGTGACACACCTGCAAAGTTCATAATAAGTCCAGCAAGAGTTTCTAGGGCCTTTGGAATGACTAGAGACCCAAGGGTGCGGTAAAGTAAGTTGCATTGCACTCTTGTTACATGTTGCACAAAAGCTGCAACATGAGGAAAGGACTAAGGGAAACAAAGTCTCCCAGTACTGACTGTCTTAAGGGCATGTCAGTTTCCCCATAAGAAGTGAGCTCTGTGTTGAGTATGTAAAGTACGTCAGATGCTGCAGTTGATGCCTAGATATTACAGTCTTAATAAGTCAAATAAAAGCAGCAGCATATTGAAATAAATAGGAGCGGATTTGGAAAATCCCATTATCATGACAGTGTTATCGCTAGGCAGTGCAGAACTCCAGTTTAGATTAGTGTCTGTGTGTCAGTGACAGAACAAAAGATGAGGGTGTACCCCTTTTAGCCCTGCTGAAGGGACCACCAAGCTCCTTGATTTTTATACATTTTTAAACAAAATATATTGCTAGCAGCTCCACGTGCCAGAAAAGGCACTATGTATGCACTATTTCACCATAAAGAATATACACATTTCAAACCTACAAACAAAAATAAAATATTTAAAAATAATGATTGCTATGAAATGATACTTCTCTGCATGAGTATGGGGGTGAAGAGTGACTAAAGTACCAATTTAGCCCTACACTACTTTTTAAACAGCATGATCCCAATCATAACGATTAAACAGGCACAGCCCAGCAGGCACACCTCCTTCGCCTCTATTAGTAATATGGGCCGAAGGCAAGCTGTACTCTTCTGTGGAGATGCGAGCTCGTGCAGATGCAACACAAACAAAAACAGTCCTTTGGTACCAAAAAATAATGTCCAACCAAAATTCTAGAAAAATAGAAACTTTCTTAAAAGGTAAAAATGCACACAACTAATTAAACACATTAAAGACCTACCACTGTCAAGAAAAAATAGAGAATGCAGACTTTAGAATGAAGGGACAATCTGGGTGAAGACACGGGTGCAGGCAATTGATTTAAGCAGCACACATCAAAGTTTATGAATGTGTCTTCAAAGAGGAAGATGAAGGGATTACAAGTTACTAAGGTCCCTTTAAGACAGAGCACGGGAATAGTACCCCTTTAGATACTGTATGTGCTTGTCTTTAAGGCTCAACAGTATTTAGTCAGGTGTTCTGGTGTTAAAGCAGGGAACTGGGCACTACCGGCACTGGACCGTGTGCAAGTGGAGGACTGGCATCAATGGATTCCAATGATTAAGGGCTTGTACGGCAGCAGTGAATGCTTGCGGGTCTAAGACACTCGGGACAGCAGACGATTTTGGCTGAGCGCTGCTGTCAGACCCAGCAGCCTCGTGTGAATTGTAGTAAAGACTGGGCTTCACAGCTAGTGGGCATGGCTGGCTCAACTTAGTAACAGTTAACTTAAACTTCAATAGCTTGGAGTACAAAGAAGCTGATGTAGAGGCTGAGGTCTCGAATTGGGGATAGTTGAAGACTCAGTGACTCTCAGATGTGGAGATGACAGACTTTTGATGGCAGCATTGAGTGACACTCGAAAATACAGATGTGGTTTAGCATTTAATTGAGAGATGTGTTTGGTGGTTCTCATGCAATAGCTTGAACAGCACTGACAGTGCCCAAAGTGGCATTGAGGCAGCTCGAGAATGCAGGGAGAGCCAGGCGTTGCTTCCTTGAATCTGTGGTTGTTAAGAGATCCAGTCCTATCCCTTCCTCTGCCCGTCAAAACCAGGACTATTGGTAAAGGGAACTTGCAGGGGTTCTGTCACCTCCACAGGCAGAGTCCTCAGCACCAGTGCATCAGTTGCAGTAGGCCTTATCCAAAGAGTAGTTTCAACCGAAATGTGCCCTTGGATAAGTAGTGAGAAGAGCTGTCTTCAGCTCTTTTTCAGAGGATTTTGGAAAAGAACCCGGCAGGGTCCCAGGCAGTGCTGGAAATGGAAATTATTTACTGGGAAATCTCACAAGTGAATAAATGTACCAAGGGGGCGTGGTTAAGGGGGCTTGGCTAAGGGGCATGGCTAAGGGAGGAGTTGGGTGCCACACTAAGAATTTTTTTTTAACAATGTTTGAGATGGTACAATTTTAGAACATATTTCATGATGCACCTCTCGAAACCATACGGCATCTCAACTTTAAATCACGTTCATGGCAGTCTTCTGTCCCCTCCAACCTTTCCAATCACTCCCTTGAAATGCAAGTGCTAAGTTACACCTCATCACCATTTCAATTGCTTAAAAATGTATGCATATTCCTTCGACTGCGGTTGCTAGCCATGCAATTGATTTACACTAGTAATTGCTGGGACTTTGTTAACAGTGCAGTCACTCCTCCGTTTATGAATTTATTTGCGTCCTGTTCTGTCCGGGTATGTGTGTCTCTGCAGGTCAGCCAGGTCAAGTCAATATACATAACATAACCCAATCGTTCAGCTCCCTTTTCTGTACAGATTAGAGATCGAAAGATTGTTCATCTGTAGAAGCGCTTGTGCAAGTGACACATGGTGTGTTTCTTTGTGAAGTTAAGATCCGAACTGCAGCAGCTGTCACCGTGCAGAAAGGAGTATTTCCTTATTAGTAATACACATAGCCCCACTTACTAATTACAGAATACATGTTTACCTCTTCCATTATGCCTTAAATGGGGAGGAGGTGTTCTTTCTGGCCGCTTTGCATGCTGGTACCTGAAGTCCAAAGTTGGTGGTGTTGCAAGAGAAACTACAGGTAAAAGTGGTTCTGCACACTAAGGGCCCGATGCATGGAATAATCTGCTCAGACAAAATCGGACTCACACGCAAAATCATGCTCAAGTCCCTGTTTGTCAATTCATGGAACACAATTTGCAGGGATTACACGGGACTTGAGAGGAATCTGCGCTGGTCCACCACGACACTGCGACCCCACAAACGCCTTGCGTGAGACTCTTAGAGAAGGGCCGACAGGGCCCCCGCAACCACCTAAAAAGGGGGCGGAACACATGGAATGAGGAACAACAAGTAAAAATGAGGGTGTTACGAGGGACGTTCCACTGTCAAATAATTGCACCTCCCATACCTGTGCAAAACAAACAGTTTCATGGAATTGAACAGGGAAGACCGGCGCGTGAAAAACAAAGTACAAATTCAGAAAAACCTAAGCCATGCGATAGCCGGTATAAACGTCAACGTGCACACTAACAAATGCATAAAAAGCACACAAGATCAACAAACACACGTATACAGCCACAATGAATGCACCATGTGTTGCAGCAGTCATCCTGGGACATCGCAGGAGGAGGAGGATGGCAAGGGCCTGGACCTTCCACCCAAGGACCAGCCTTTTCGTGATGCATGATGACCAGGTCGATGGCATGGATAGGTCCCCACCCATATCATCCTAGACCTGGTCACGGAGTGAGAAGATGACCTCACATCACCCACCATGTGCTCTCAAGCACTGAGCCCCTTGCAAAAGGTTCTCACTGTTCTGCATTTTTTGGCCACAGGCTCATTCCAGCATACCACCGACATAGTAGGTGGCACCTCCCAGGCCACGTCATCATGCTGCTTACACCAGGTGTTGGTAATCATAACTGCACGTCCTTCCGTCCGCCGGCATAGCTATATGCCCAGAACACCGTCAAAAAGGCAAGCAGTGATCCAGGATTTTTATAGGGTGGCGCACTTCCCAAAAGTGCTTGGTACACACATGTTGCTCTACGTCCACCTTGAGTAACAAAGCACATATACCACAAACAGAAACATTGGCACTCCATCAATGTTCAGGTTGTGTGTGATGCCAAGGGCATCATTATTGAAGTGTATGCCAACTATCCTCGCAGCACACATGATAGTTATATCTTCAGGTTGTCCCCGCTGCACCAGGCCCTGGAAGCTAGGAAGCATGGCAACACATGGCTTATTGGTGTGTATGAATGACCATGCACATGCATACATGTTGCACACAGAACAATAGCCACTGTCAACAAATGACAATGACATTCTCACCTCTAAAGGGACCAGTGCCTACTTTCTGAGCACATACATGATGACGCCCATACGCAACCCGAACACACTTCTCAAGGTAAGGTACAACACAGCCCATATTGCAACTCGGGGCATAGTAGGGCACACAATCGGAGTGCTCAAGTCACGTTTCTTCTCGCTTGACCACTCTGGTTATGTGTTGCTCTATGCACCACTAGTAGTCTGCAGGATCATTGTGGCAGCATGTGTCCTGCAAAACGTTGTAACACAGCACAGTGTCCCAGTGGACAAGGTGGTGGCACCCCCTCCTCACCAACTGGCACACTGCTTGCGTATGGCTGGGCAAAGGGCACGTGGAGAGGCTGCACATGCCCAGCTTGTGCAATCTTGTTTCACCTAAAATCCCTCCCCTGTGGAGTGCACACGATCCCGCAAAATCCCAGGTGCCTTTCAATGATGACAATGGGACAATTCACTGTGCCCACAAAACCACCCTTAAAAAGTCCCCTTGGAAGTGTAACATTGTGTGCATCCTTTAGAACTAAAAGAATTTCATTTTGTGTTTCCAAAAGAAACACATTTAAGAGGGAGGACACCACTACCATAATGCCAACCATTTAATTAAATCACCTCTTTTGACACCAAACCAAGGATATTTATAAAGCACACTATCCCCACTGTAGTGGGCCCATGGTGCTCTGGAGGATCTGACAAACATGCCTGTCAAATGTGTAACCATCGATACATCCTGAAACATCATGTCTGAGCTGCAAGCCGCAAATGGCATCAACAATTTACATGGACAAAAAATACAACAAGCACAATTGCAAATATCTGCACAATGTCCTAGAATGTGCATGATGCGCACACACATGTCCCAATTGTGGGGTGTAGAAAAGCAGCACAGTATTGACCCACAAGTTACTCAACATGGCAACATGACCACAATAAACCCCACCCACAAATCAAATATTAACAATAGGTAATAGACAATTGTGACAAAGAGTATGACCCACCATAATTACTGCATCCAGATATGCAGCAACTAAATTAGCAATTCCATAACAATCAAGATACATGCACATCTTAACTGTCCATTTTGTATGCAGTCGACAGTCAAATTTCATCCCATGAAATAGCCATCATTCCCTGACAGAAGGATATGCAGACAATGAACAAAATGAAACATAATACAGCTAACACATCCATGCACTCAAAAATTCAAGACCCACGGGCACCCCTCAGTGACATACAACACATGCAAACAACAACTCCCAAGACAACCATCAGCCTGTGTCCCAGGACACATGCAGTAACACTGTCACACTGCATGCAAATCCCACATACAAAACACACACACTAACAAACAACAACATCCCGCACACTGCCCGTATCCGCATTCACTAGACAATGGCACATAGACAACGCATGCATCAGTCAACATGCTGCATAAAAATGAGAAGACATCACATATGCAGATAATTGAACCCACAAAAAAGCAGGGACATCCCTGGAAGACTACCAATGACATGACAAGGCATGCCATCACCTGAATATATTTGGGACAGTGCACTGAACACAGTCATGGGAGCACATTTATGTATTAATTTATGTATTGGTCACTTGTTAGGCACTTATACAAAACTGTTTCAAAGTGCCCACAGGCCAACAGGGTGGGGACATGCAAAGGTAGACGATGAATTACAACAGAAATAAATAATAGAATTAATAGTACAAAAACATCATGAGAATAACTGGTAGGGGAGACAAACCTACTATGCCTTGCGAGTGTTCAGAATGTGCAAGTGTAGAGAAGACAGGGGTAAGGGAAAAGGTGCTGAGGTGTTCATGGAGAAGTGCTTGGGGTGAAGGGGTAAGAAAATAAAATAAAAACGTAAGTGCAACCTCCCATGGTGAGGCTGAGCAAGTGCTACATATAGACAGTGGCTTGGATGAGAGATGTGTTACGCTCACCTGGTATCCACGGGGACGCCACTCAACCGGGTTGGTTGCTGGTATACTCTTCCCAGTTTTTCCCCAGGCATGGCCTGCAGGAAAGTTTCTGCCTGAAAATACAGGAGGACTGTGTTCAAGACTGGCCGACTGAGGTAAATATTCTCCCAACACCCCAAGCAACTTCAACCCCTCAGGGCCCTCTCCTCACCTTGTTGTGGAATTAGGCATGCTCTCCGTCCTGCCTTCTTGGCAGGGGCGCGTTGTCTGTGTGGGTGTGTGCGGCCAGGTTACTTCACTGGTGCGGGCCCGCTTGGTATCTCTCAGGTAGGTCTTACTGCAGCTTTTGTATAGCGTTGTTATTCTTGCATGCCCTTCTTTGTTTGAATAATGTCTTTTTTCTCCCTTAGGTGTGCAGAGCTTCATCGTGGCGAACTGGCTGAGTTGGGCCTCGCCGGTAAATGATGCTGCGTGAAGTGCGCTACGATGCGTTAAGTAAGCGCTATGTGCAGCGCTGCATTATCTTGTCTTTGCTAACCTGTTTTCTTCCTTTCTTGCAGGTTGCAGTGTTTTCCCAGCGTGTGTGGAATTCCAGAACGATGCCGGCCGGGAGGCGACCAGCCAAGTAAGCTTCTTGTGCAGGTCATGGTTTTTCAATGTCTAATATGCCTTCTTCAATATTGTCCTTTCCCTTCCTCTTTCAGGTCTTTCGGTCCGGGTGGCATGCGGATCCAGAGGAAGCTGTTCACTGGAGCTAAGAGCGGATAATAAGATGGAGATTGCAGGTAAGATGCTGCTAATGATGTTCCTTTTGTCTCCTTGCAGGTTTGCTTTTCCGAGGCTCGTGGGTATCACAGGACACGGTGAGTGTCACGTTGCAGACTGAAAAGTAACATGAAGCATGCTTTCCTATTCGGGTGTGGTTTAAATAGCCTCAACAAAGTAGTCCAGGTAAAGTAGTCACTAGGCCACCACACCAAAACCAGAGTATGTGACATACATAGAGTATTTGAAATGACAAAAGACAAAAGGGAATCCTAGAGGCTAGATCCCCATTGAGGAAACCATATCTGAATACGAGGAAATATGATGGTTGCTTAAATAAGATTCCTGAAGAAGCAGAGCAAATAAATGGTAAGGAAGAATTGTGACATCACACAGAGTTAAACTGATGTACCTAGAAGAGATGCACAGCCCAGAGAATACAGATATTCTATAAGGCATCAAGAAAGTATCAAGGATAAGTGACATCTTGGGATCAAGGTGAAGAAACTTATGCCACAGAAACAGATGAAGATATCAAGCTATTTTACACATGTACAGATGCAAAAGAAACGCAAGCAGACAAAGCAATCTTGAGGCTAGCTTTATAGTGAATAGATTGCGACAAGCTCCAATATATATATATATATATATATATATATATATATATATATATATATATATATATATATATGTATATATATATATATTCAGTAACAAAACTTTGTTAAAGGGATGTTATGGTTAAGTTGCGCTACTAAAAACCTATGAAATTCAGTAAAAAAACGTTGTTAAAGGGACGTTATGGTTCCAAGTCAAACCGAAAAACCCTTGAAATTCGCCAGTTATGGTAAGCTAAGCAACCATAACTCGCGCCACCACCGTGCACTGCTAAGACTAACACCCAGATCATCAAAGATGACATCACAAATCACAACATCGATGTTAATCATGAGGCACACGTTGTCCATGCTTGGGCTTCCTTAGCTCGCAACCAAAAAATCAAAGCTGGTGACCTTCACTCAGAATCCAAATATATTCTCACTTTGCAACAACATGGCTCAACGCATTCATGAGAACTGGTACTCGCATAAACGTGCAGAGCTGCTGTTTCCATCAAACACTGCAGGTGGCTGCCTCAGATGCCAAACTCTAGGGGGTGCCAGTCTGACTCCAATATTATTTTAAATACATTGTAACACAGACACATTAGTCCTTCGCCTATACTTTACGCACATTATATTGAGGAACACCTCCAAATGTACGGTATAACTTTTGTGACAAAAAACACCACTTTTTAACTTCTTGCTGCCATATCCCATCCCAGCCTCATCAACCCTCACCTTCCGTGACAGTATTTGATAAGTTTAATAAGTAAAATGATGTGTTTTTTTAATGTTTTTGCGGTGATGTACGCGGACATCAAAACACGGATGAAAGATGGCGGGCGCATCGCAACAATTTGACACACTTCACGCTCTTCACCATCCGATGAGCCAGACGCTCCAGCTTATAGCGATTTAGCGATCCCGCAAAATGCCGCATAAACGGCCGTTTTGCCCAAAATGCCGCAAAAACTGCCATTTTGTGCAAAAACTGCATCTTTAAAAAAAAAAAATTACATTTTTTTTTTAAGTAATCTGCAAAAATTACTGTTTTAAAAAAAAAAACAATACTCAGGGTGACAGGTTCTCAACTTTTTTTTACACAAGTAATGAAATGCACTAACACATCTCATCACTTGCGCACCAAAAAAGTGCAGCCCAATCCACAAGGGACACATGAATGGGCACATTTTATATGCGCACCCATTTAGATGGCCTTTTTCACCTCCTTGATCAAAAAAAGTGGCGTTTCTGTCAATTTAAAAGCGCATCCCTCATTTCCAAGCAAAATGCACTTTTAAATGTGCAGAAATTGTAGGCAACCCTATGCGCACGGGATGTGGGGCTGCCGCTGCATGACAGGGTCTTTCCTGACCCTGTCATGCATTTCTTTTAAGGTATGAACCGCTGCTGTGCATCTTGCATTTCTGTTCCTCAAACAGGATAAAAATGCATTTTTTGGGTCGCATTGTACAGCGGCAGGCACCTGGAGGGCCGGTCCCTGTGAAAGGCGCTAGGAGCTTGCAGAACACTGTCGGGAGAGCGATTCTTTTCAAAGTACTGCCCATTTTGATGACAAAAATCTATTGAATGTTACAATTTGACCTATTTCGTCCAGTACTATTCAATCAATTTTTATAAATACTGAACATGTGTTGCGGGGGTGTCACCCGCTCCCCATGTTCAGTATTTTTGGTCTAGGGTGGTTGCAGAAGTGTTTTCCCCTTTTTCCTCAAAATTGGAGCCGCTGACAAAAAAAAAGAAAATAACGAAAAAGGGACCCTGCGGAGTCAGATCCGACCCGCATTAGAGGGACGGATCTGGCACCGCAGGGTTGCAGGGGAAGTGGCAGCGACCAAGCAGTTAAGTGGGGGGGGTGGGGTGGTGGTGAAAGGTACATTTTGGGTTGTTTGACTACGGTCAATTCTGCCGCAAATAATTACACTTCGGTCCAAACAACCCAGAACACCATTCAAGGCAGCTGGCCAGCACACAATTTGCGCTACAGCTCAAGCCTGTGGAAATGCGCCGGTCACCTTTGAGAATAAGGTGACCTGCTCATTTCCATAAATGGGTTGTCTAAAAATAGCATATCCTCCGTTCTTTTTTTAAATGCCCCATTATTTGAGGAACTGGGTCAAAATCTACATTTAAAAAAATAAAAAATGGTTACACTAAAAGAGGGAGAGTGATGGGTGAGATGTGAAATGATAGGCAAAGGGAGAGCAGTGGGTCAGAGGAGGAAGCGCTGCACAAGAGAGCAGAGGAAGCAGTGATGCGGTGGGCCAGAAATCTGAGAGCAAGCAGAGGTACAGAAAGTAGAGGGAGCGTGTGGTCAGTGAGCCAGAGAGCAGAGAGGAAGCGGTTGGCCAGAAAGAGGCAGTGAGCTGCAGATTGGGAAAAAGGATGAGGGAAGAGTGTGATAGAATGGGAGTAAGGATGCAAGAAGCAGAAGCAGCACAAAAGAATGAAAGACTGTATATTGCGGGAGGACTTGTAGAGTGTAAGGTGTGAGTTGGGAGTATGATTTGGAGTGTGGCAGGGTCTGGCCAGTGCAAATTGTGACTTGACAGTGTGACATAGCACGTGAGTATTTGTATGACAGAGTGAGAGGTTAAGGAATGTAAGTTGTGATGGAGAGTTGGTGAGATGTGTGTTGGTGAGAGAGGTGTGTGGGTGTTTGGGGGATTGGAGAACATAGAAGGGGAATATTTTCAGCATTACAATTGATAATGATCAATTTAGTTAATATTATTAAACAGTTCAAAGAAGGTAGCAGGCACTCCTCTCCAGAAAGAACATGGCATAATAACACGTGTATGGGGTTGCTTTTGGTACTCTTGTTCAGAGAGGAATTGCCATAGCGTTTCGGTGCTGGACTGCCCATGTGGGCGTGACAAAGACTGATATGCAAATGGACATTTCCCATCTGTGAAAGGTACAGTGAGCAAAAAGCATGTGCTGCAAACTCTCATCTCAGAACAAGTTATCATGCCATGTTCTTTCTGGAGAGGAGCGCCTGCTACCTTTTTTGAAATACTATTAAATAGGCATGAACATTGAACCAGAAATGTAGCCAAATCAAACACTGTTCTGCCAAGCCAGAGACATCTGGGACTCTTCCTATTAAATTAATACAAAAGATACATAATAATGATACCCTGGCTCTCTTGTAGCCTTGCACTCTGCCTATTTCCTGCAATGTGGCAATCTTACACCCTCCAGTTAATACAACATGTCCCATAAAAATGCCGCAATAAATAAAGGTTTGTGCCGCAAAATTTGCCATTTCATGCCGCAAAATTTGCCATTTCATGCCGCAGAATCCTGGAAGGTCTGATGAGCGAACGCGTCACATGTCAGCGGACATGACGCGCCCGATTAGCCAATCGTTATCTTGTCCGCGGAGCGAACAGGGAAGTGTGACCGCAGAGCGGACATGAATATCACTAATTTTTTTAGACCTACTTTTTGATCCTTTAAAACAAAAGTACTTGACCGATTTTCACCAAAATTTCAAAAGCACGCTTTCGGGAACAAACCGCTGCTCCTGCCGCAAATTTGGTGACAATCCGTCCAGCGGTTTGATCTGTAGCCGTGCGCAATGTTTTTCCCCCATTTAGTCTATGGAAAAAAAATACATTTTGGGACCCCCCCTATATCTTTGCCCCCCCCCCCTGGGCCAAACCTAACCAAACTTTGAAAAACAATTCAGAGAGAGCCAAGAATAGTGAGGATTCGTCCAGGGGGAGCGAAGTTATAAGCCGCCCAAAATATGCTCTCGTGTAATATACATATGGAAAAGTAAATGATGGGTGTTTCCACTATACATTATAGCAGTGCTGGACTTTAGCAAAAAGGCAGAGAAAGCCTAATTTCCAGAGTGTTGCAGTAAAAAAGCAAACTGAATTACAAAGTGAATCTCAGCAGACAAGGCTGGATGAGCAAAAAAAATCCAAGGTCTTATCAAACTGGAGTAAACTGACATTGGATACAAATTGTGTGAAAGAACAGAAATCCTGTTCAGAAGGCATGAACAAAACAAGGAAGATATCAGAGGTCTATTAAAAAATAGTATTTAAATGCACTGGAAGCTCGATTCCATGGTCTCTAGTCACATGGAAGGATGAAATTGGACGAACGAGATGGTCACACCTACGCACGAGGGCAGAGCGTGCTTTCACTCCCTGAATTTCTCAGAGCTAGGAACACTCTCAAGGCCGAGCTTCAAAGCCTAATTGACAGAAGACCACTGACATGATGATGGATTGATATGCTAATTGCTGGGAAGCAATGGTTAAAGCAAAACTCACCAGCACCTGGATGGCCAGCCTGCATGCTGCTAGACATAGGTGGAAAAGTACTGACAGTGGTTAAAGTGCCTACCAATTGTAGAGGACTGTGCAATTAAGGGTCATATAGTTGTGTAAAACAATGGGACGTTGTATATTTAGTGACGTTCATAGTGGTCATTTTTAGGGGAGGGCTTAGTTGCCCCACCTGATGTAACCTATCACATATTCACACTTTTTAGACTATTATGGATCGTATACTTAGATGTTCACTCAGAGCCAATCACCCATACTCATAGGTTTTTGTAGTTTGCCACGTAGGATGACGCTAGTAAACACGTAGGTTAACATCATTGATGACGAGTTTTGTGTATAAGATCTCAGTTTTTTCTAGAATGCATTGAGTAAGAGGATCGCGCAAATTCGTTGATGTTCGTTATGCTCCCTGTTTTAGATAATTGATATTAATACAATCATCCTTTTGCCAACTACCTGAGTCATTTTGATTATTGATGTATGAATAAAAATACACATCCCCGTCCATCTCCAGGGTAATTGCTACTCTTCTTAAATGGCTTGGTTATCCAGTTCACTTGAGTCTCACTTGAGTCTCTGGGGGAAGGTGTTACAGGGTACAGTTACTTTGAGAAGGAAGAGCTGAAAGAGGGACCTTGTGACAATGTCCTGAATATGAGGGATGAAGGAAAGGGTGTAGTCGAAGATGACTCCAAGATTCCTGGCTTCAGAGGAGGGGCAGGGGGGAGCCCATGTAGGAAGGCCAGAGTGAAGGGAAGACGTAGGTTGCAGTGGATTCAATAGGGAGACTCTTAGTTTTGCTGGCGTAGAAGCAGAGGTCATTTGCAGTGCTCCAGACCTGGATAGTGCAGAGGCAGTCAGTGATAAAGGAAGGTGCAAGTGCGTCAGTAGGAAGTTGGAAGAAGAGTTCTGTGTGCCTTAAGCATAGCACTGGAATTTGGGGGAGAATGAGGCAATGACGTGTTCCAGCAGGGAAATGTATATGTTAAACAGGCAGGGCAACATAATGGAGTCCTGGGGGACATCACAGGTAGAGGAGGAAATAGGGGAGGAGAAAGGCCCAGAATGGTGTTGGAGGAATGGTTGGTTAGGAATGAGCTAAGGCAGTCCAGTTCCCGCTCTGAGATACCAAGTGTATCATGGATCCTTTTTATGAGGATGGAATGGTTCACTGTGTCAAATGCAGAAGAGAGATCAAGGAGGATGAGGACAGCGTGGGATTTGGAATTGAGGGATGCAAGCAGTTCTTCACTGGTTTTCAGTAGAGCGGTGTCCATGGCTCAGGAAGCTTGGAATCCACACTGGTGGTCATGTAGACCACCAACAAGTTTGGGATGGGCATTGAGTTGAGGAAGGGCCAACTTCTCTAACAGTTTTCCCAGGTAGGGGGTGATGGAAATGGGGCAGTAGTTGGCTGGGCAGGAAGGGTCTGCAGATGGTATTGTAAGGATGGGGCGCACAAGGGAGTGCTTGAGGAAAAGAACCAGTAGCAAATGAGTGGATGCAGAGATCAGCAAGAGCAGTGGCGAGAGAGGAGATGTTGCCCTTAATGATTCTGGAGGCACATGGGCCAACCTGTTTGGAAGAGACTGTCATGGAGTTGACATCTCTGGTTACATCTTCAGAGGAGACAGGAGTGAAGGAGGAGAAGGAGGAAGGAGGAAGATGAGTGGTAGGGGGATAAAAGGGGGGGTTGTGTTGGAAGAGTGTGTGACAAGGATGTTCAGTATGTCCAGGGCTTTTAAAAGAAGTGAGAGGCAAGTGCATTACAAAGGGACTGTGAAGGAGTAGGGGCAGAAGACACTGCGTATGGGTTGGCAAGTTCCCTGCACATTTTGTAAGAGTTCAGCCATGATGCAAAGCATAAGAATGCAAGTACACAAATACTCACCTCTTGCACTCCCGCATGATCATGCTTCACGCATCAATTCACAGATGCCGATGTCAGAATGGAAGGCTGGCCACCAAGGCAACTGCCATGGAAGACGTAAGCAGACAACACAAAGCAATGTGAGGATAAATGCATGCTAAATGTAGTATACAAACAAAACGTGCATGGTCAATGCAGACTTCATTGGGACAGCATACAATTGGTCGAATACTGTATTCAATTGAATAATGTAGTACCATGCACTCAGCTGCAGTCAACTTTAAGCTGCAAACACCATGGTGCAGCATGTATGAGACATGCATGTGAAAACACCAACATCACTAAACGTAATGTGCTGGTACACAACATAGCATCCTAAAATTGTGCATCAATGTTCACATGGTTGTGACTTGTAACTGGTGCTGCACATCACAATTGAGGAACCCTAAGCAAGAGAGGCCAATTGTGCCATTGATACATAACCCCACAAACATTACAAGGGATGTGAAGTGTCACTCAGTACACATGGTCAAAGTGCAATGAGACATACACCAGCACAACCATCAACACCTGTCACAGGCCAGAAACAAGCCTGCAACACACTCTCAAACACCCAAGAAAGGCCCACACAGTTTTAACTCCCACAATGTTGGAGGGGGCTGCCTGGGGGGTGTCCGGTCGGAGGGGGCTGCCTGTGGGGGGTGTACAGTCTGAACAGGGGCTGCCTGTGGGGGGTGTAAAGTCTGTACAGGCACTACCTGTGTGGCGTGTAATTAATGGCCCAGACTGGAACTCTCTAAAGATATGACAGGAGCTATTTAATATGCCCCAGCCCATACATGACCATTCACAAACAGGCTTGCACAGCTCAAGGTGACGAGGAAGTACTTTTGTATTGTGGTAGGAGCAGAGCATGGTAATATATATAGTGTTTTCTGACACCTAATCAACGTGATATACAGTGAGTCTGGTGTCGCACAGCTGTCTTCTTTTGCGTAAAAATGAAAGAGTCCACCGTATTTTGTGCCTCCCATGCGAGCCACGGCTGCATTCTAGGGCTTTTCAGATATGTCTCAAATAACACACGCAGCATGTGTTATCTGAGACATATCTCTTTCCATTTTCCGTCCTAACTTTTTCAGGATGGAAATAGAAAGTGTATGTTTATTATGTTTATTGAATTTATCTAGCGCTTTAAGCCAAACACATGTGCTAATAATAGTGCAGTACGATGCCATGCAAGACAGCCAATAATTACTCAGGACGTCACGTCCCCCGCTCCAACCCATCCTCACCGCTGCTGCAGCTGGCACCGAAAAGGGAGAGCTGCCTGTGGGGCAAACTCCTTAACCCTTGTCCTGTCTCCAAGCAAGAATGGCGCTCTTGGCTCAAAGACCACTCTGCTTCTGAATGCTGCCTGTTGGCAAGACACAGCAATCTGAGTACTTCCGGCAGCTACGTGCTCAAAGTTGTAGCAGATGCATGGGAAGTGGTGCATGCTGCATTGGAGGAGGGGCTAAGTTTTAAATTTTGCAGTCATCCCAATGTGTGTTTTCCAGTATTTGAGGCAAGTGAGGCTGGATCAAGGATCCGGCGAGACAAATATTGTCAGATCTCTGACCCGGCAAGATCTGCATCAATGCCAGCATTGGTCCCAGGTGAATCCTTCTTGCCTTGAAGTCCAAAGATGATTCAACTAAGCCCCCCATGCTTAAAGAGGGAGAATGCTGCGGTGAATTAGTCCAAAGCACAGCAGGCTTGTTTTGGACTAGAACACCGTAGCAGAGGTATCATAATCAGAGTGCTTTATTTCCAGGAAATGGGGCAGGTTGTTTAGGGCCCAGAATCAAAGATGCTAAAAGCCATCTCTGGGCTAAACCTCTCATCTGGGATACTCATGACACACCCCATTCCCCTGTCGACCTAACTAAAAGGGACTCAGTAATCAGCACCCTGGTGTGAGAGGGTAATTGTTATGTGAAGCAACGGTCACAGTAACCTCCCAGTAAAAGGATTATCTTTCTGGGCAGTGTCCCACATGGTGAATGTGGGTATACCCAGGTCAGACAGCCAATATACACCAACCCTGAATTAGTCACCTAACCAAGCTGATACTCACATGATCTTCAAGTGCTTATGGCTTTATAATTCTGTGATCCCAGTACCCAGCATGTCATAAACAGACAATGTGTGTATCTAGAGATTGACATGCCACTGGGCTGCAGGGATACACCATTATAAGAATGTGAACTAGAGGTGTAGAGGATTATAAAGCTACCTCTCTGTGTTGGAACGTTGTGTTCCATCAATTCGCTAGGATTGCATGTGACCTTTGAACCTGCCCTGCTGATATGGTAGGGCAGGGTCTGGGCAGATCAGGAGACATTCACAGCAATGACACAATGGGCACTATGTTTTTGGCATGTAGCCTCATGGATGGGGTTCTAATTAGCAGGCTTTCTTTCATTAAAAAATCAAAAACGCCCCCACCAGGTGCCATTTTCTCACAATCATATTCAGATTTTTATTGGAAACCTTGGAACCCACCACTCCAAAATAGGTCATCTCTAGGCTCCAATGAGGATGCTAATTTTATTCTGATTTCAATGTAGTGGACCTTCACGAGTGAAGTGGAGCGATAAAATGTGGCGATTACGTTATTGCTGCTGCATTTTCTGCTCCGCCAAATCTTAAATTGGGCGGAAAATGGGAGTTTTACCTCCAGCTTTTTGCTGGAGGCAAAAATCACCACTTTCCACACCTTGTTGGAGCTATTAGAACTGCACTAATTGCTCTGGTGCTTATAGCGCTGAGAAACCCAGATCCGGTCCAATGGACCCAATTGAAATGGGGATTAACCTTCCCACCTCAACTCAGTATTTGGAAAAAATTGCGCGGGACCGAGTTACGGTAACACTTATTGCGTTGGGCGATATCCCGGTGCAATTAGTGCCGGGATACTGCCCAACTCATGATCGATCCCTTAGTCAGCAAAACGTGACTGTGATCTCTGTATTTTGAGTATGTGTGACAAAACTACAAACTCTCTGCCTTTGGGAAGTTTAATCCTCCACAAGTGCCATGTACCCATTGCTTCAAAGATAGATTTAAATGCGGTGTGGGTTTTGTGTTGGTGATTGAGAACACTGCCATACTTCAAAGCTTTATTTGACATATTTATTTTCTTTCTCACCGAAATGGCCTTTTCATCGACACATACTGCCAAGTCATATGAATGCACCAGTTTCTACTTACAATCTTGCTGTATGGACTTGTGTTCTTAGGAAAGGAAAATTAGCGGCTAGCAGTGGGCCTCGGACTGTTTTCTTCCTTTTCTTCACTTTTCAGCACTTCGCGGTCCCGCAAAGCTTTTGAGTTGGTGAGGGGGTGGAGCTCTTCTCGCTCGCAAACAACGTCCCTCCAAACTTAAAGCAACAGGAGCATATATTGTGGGAAAATACGCTTCACCAATATGGAGCAAATAAACAAGCCAAACCGTGGCAATGTCAGTACAATCTGGCAGCATTGCTGACTGCAGACTGCTGTCCATCTTTCCTTCACTTTCTGACACTTTGAAGCTGCTTGGCGGTCCCGCAAGGCTTTTGAGCTGGTGAGGGGGTGGAGCTCTTCTCGCTCGGACACAGCTTCCCTCCAAACTTAAAGCAACAGGAGCGTATATTGTGGGAAAATACGCTTCACCAATGTGGAGCAAATAAACACGCCAAACCTTGGCAATGTCAGTACAATCTCCAACACTTCTGACTTTACTTACCTTTTCTCTTTCAAGGTCCAGCACACACCATTTTATGTAGAGTGATGCGAGGTTAATTAATAGCCTCTTTTCCTACCTACTCATGTAAAAAATGGTATGTTATCCACACTACTTTAAATGGCTGGTGGCAGTGCTTTATTTTTCCTACCATTGTGCTTTTCTACTGCAGGCTGAATCCTCAGCTGCAGCATAGAACCCATGGGTGACCATGTTGTCAAAATGGCCCGTCTTCTTTTTTGCCATTGTTTTGTTTGTGAGGTCTTTCTTGGGTTTACTCTGCGTGCCAAGCCAGGTTTGAGCCCTTTGTTCATTTTGACTTTGGCGGGCTTCAGTACTGAAACCCACCTCTGGCTCCAGTGTGTCTGGAAGGGCAGGAAGTGAGGGAGGTTCCCGAAACTCCCCTGTCCTTTGTCTTTAAGAATGCTTGAATGCACTCAGTCCAGATTGGATGGCTGGGGACAGCCACCCTGCTGTTTGATCGAGAGCAAGGCTGTGCATAAATGGCAGAATCCTGCTAAAAAGGCAATGGTTTTGGGACTGAAGTCAGAGTCAACCACTGGGAAAAACAACACAATGAAGAAACCATGAACAAAACATTCTGCATTCTCCTGGACCTTTGAATTGCCCGGTGAAGCCCTGCTGCTGTGCTGAAAATCCTTTTTCTAATCGACAAGGGAATCTCCAGAAGGGTTGACTTCTTCGCTTGGGTTAGTGGAACCAACTAACCCCGAGATGAACTCCACTGGACCATCTTCCCTGACTAACTGTACTTCTTTGCTGCTGCAGGAACCGAGTGCCAGGGGTTGAGAAATCCTTAGTCGAGTGGAATGTCTGTGATCTGTCCAGAAGCTCTAGGAGTCTCCCCAGGACCCTCAAGAAGCAGGACAACCAGAGCTGGATTTCCACCACTAGAGTGCAGGACTCAAGGAGTGAAGGCAGCCCAACCAATATCCAAGATCCGTGGTGGTGCTGTTTACTAAGCACTGAAAACGCAAAGTGATGCTAACCTGAAAAGAGCCTGTAGCTGCCACCAAACTCCAAATTGCTGCCACAGGAGTCCTGCAAACGTCCTCCCTCTTGTCCCCACGACTGAGGCCCAGGAACCCAGGATCTGCATCACTGCAACCATACAGAACCCAGCTGGACCACTCTTCTTCTAACCAAAGGTACTGTTCCAACTTGGGGTACTTACCTCAGTGTCTTTAGCTTTGCTCTTTTCAGTTGAGACTTGCAGTAACTACTTTTCTAGAGTTGATTTCAGCTCTACCCTACAGAAGTGTAACAGGTTGTGACCATACAGTGATTTTTCTTCAACAAACTCTCTAACTGTGTACAAGACTTTACTATCTAAGAAGTGCCCCAGCTCCGTAGACTGTGCTCCAATTGACGTTGGCTGTCCTGGCTCCCTGCAGACTCTTCTAATTCATTTGACTTTGATACTGTCCCTCATAGGTGATAACTTGGTTTGTAACTATTATTTCTGGGAAAGGTTTTTATCTAGATTTCATTGGGTGATTAAAGTGTGTACATGCTCTGAGAACCTGTTTAACATGTTTCCTTCCCTTAACCTTTTCCTTTCTACATACCTCATAATCTACAAAGTGTACTGGAGATATATAAATGCCATTACTGTCCTAGTTAGTGAACTCCCCTCAAGGTGTAGAAAGTGTGTAACGAGTATCTACTAGCTTTGTGTTGATTCTGTAAAAGTATTTTAAACTATATTTCATTTTTATCTAAATTGCCCTTTTTAAAGAATGCTTATTTAAAAACTACTGTTAAAAATAAATAATTATTTATAACAAAATCCTCGAATGTAAGTGTTACTTGACTACTTGTATTGGTGGATTTCATTGATACAGCTCTACAGTTTAAATTTACCCCTCTTGAGATAAGCCTGGCTGCTCGGTCACACTACCATATTGTGTAGTACAGGCCTATACCAAAAGGTGGGTTACCTAATACCAAGAGGACATGTGTTGTGTAGCCTCCCGCAGTGTTACTACATAAATTCGTGCCTAACACTGCACCTTTACAGGATATGAACACAGGGCTTGAGATTTTATTATTTTAAATGTAGATAGTTAGAGGGTACTGCCTGGCCAGCTCATACATACATGCATGTACTACTCAGCCCCTATCCAGATATATCCTTCCAAGGTGAGAAAACAATACTGTCTCTGCAATCCTCATTATAATCTCACCAGCTATCTCACCTTAAGCTCCCTTTCCCCCACCTGTTAAAATCTGGGGCACTTCACAGAGCTACAGTATTAGGGCCATCTAGGGTACTGCAATGGCCCTCATTACGAGTGCCACCGGACGTGTGGGGATTTACCGGCGCCGGACTTGCTGAAATTACCAGGGCATTATAGCCCTCGTGGTCCGGTAATTCTGGTGCCGGCATTCCGTTACTTCCTATTCCCGTGGAGTCCTATAGGACTCCACGGGAATGAGCGCCGTGGAAACACTGGCACCATGTGATAATGGTGCTGGTGTTTCCGCGTCCGTCTGCGGCCGGTGGCGTTACGCCCGCCAGGTCATACTTGGCGTTGGCGGGTGTAACACCACATGGCCACAGAACTTGTAGTTTGCCGGTCCGGAAAACGGTGCTGGTATGGTTTTACCGGCACCCTTAAATCCAGACCGGCTAATTTGTAATGAAGCCCAATGTCTTTCCTTGCAGAGTGTAAATGGCCCCCCTCAAGGTGAGCTGCTCCCAAAGCAATGCAGCACTGCAAGTAGAGGAATGCAAGGCATACATTCCCCTGATGCGACAATGGGCCTTACAGTGTCGGGCCATAGTATTAACCCAGACTCTAAGATTAAAGGCGCTGAACTTTAAATACAGATCAACCAGTTCTACAAGTTTTACAACAAGACCAGTATTGGCATATGAGGGGTCCGCCATGAAAAGTAAAAGACATCAGAATGAGAAATATAATATCCTTCCAAATGCCAAAAAAACACCAGGGGCCTCATTACGAGGTGGGCGCAAAGGGATACCGGGCACCATTAAGGAGATAGGTGCCGGTAATCCCTTTGCGCCCTATTCCGAGGTCCCTTAGCGAGTCCCTTCCTTAACGCCTGGTTTTATCAGGTGTTATGGACGGGGCCCGTTAAGGGACTTCAGAGCTAATAACGGTACCACAATTTGCGGTACCGTTATTAGCGCCTTCCCATTGAGCCCTATGGGGGCTGAAATAGGAATGGGGAATGGCTTTTTCAATGGGGATTTACCGGTCCCGCGAAGGTCGGATAGACCAGTAAGTCCCCATTGAACGAGGGCAGACTCGGTACCGGTATTGGAGGTAGTCATAGCGCTTATAGCGCCATGACTACCTCCAACATCGTAATGAGGCCCCAGAACCTCCACCTCTAATGACAAACAAATTCCACTTCATGACTGAGGGAACCTTACTGTTATTTACAGTTTACCTCTTTCCTGCCTTTTCCATCATGTTAAAAAGTAAGTCGTCTATTAGTGTTGGAAGAATTTGATATGGGGGTTCACTACTGTGTGTTGTGTGCTTCCAATTCGGGAGAATATTTGTAATTCCCTATTCTTTATAACAAGTTTGATATGAGGGGTACATTACAGTGTGCTGCGTTCTTCCCCTTCTCAATGCTGTAATTTAATTTCCATTGCCACTGAAAGAGTTTCATATGCGGGTGAAGTACTGTGCTATGTGCACTTTGCATTTCTGAAGTTCTATGATATCAACTAGCTTTTGTTTTCTTTAGTGCTAGCCCCCCTGCCACCTCTATGTCTGCGGGAGATGCTCTTGGGAAAGGCAGTGACAGAGAATGGCTTCATGAAGTGGGAAAGGGGGCGGGAGGAACGTCACTCTAGATACCATCTGAGTGGTGGATGATGGGTACAAGAGGTGTAGAAGGATGAGTCATTACACAATACACCAGAGGAGGACACAATTTGGAGGGAAAAGTATCATGGGTCAGAATTAGCCTGTTACTTTGTTGATGAAGCTGAGATGCAATAAGTTCAGGAATGTCATTTGAATGAAAATCTAGGACTTTTAGGTGTCAGCAAAAGTACATGGCAACTGCAGGGCTGCACCTGCCCATGTTATTGCATGTGGGAGGTTTGACTGAACTGTGCAGCCGTACACTCTATTTGTGCTTTTTAAGAATGTCTCAAACAAAACATAAAGGTGATAACTGGAAGGTATTGAGTCAAACTTAACCACTTACACAGCTTTGGATAACCCTCCAAACCATCGTTCTTGGTCTGTCAAGCCATTAGAGAAGGGGAAAGTCCATATGTAAATCAGGCTTGGTGCCACCTCAAAAGGGCCAGTCTTGCCCAAATTGCAAATCCACATGCCTTTGGCACGAGGCCACAAGCATCCCCAGCCATGTTTCAGCCTCATTGGGTATCATCAGTGTGTAGTAGCTTGGTTCTCTAGGCCCAGCAGGCTCGGGACCCACGTCTGGGCATACCGGGACCACCCAGGGAGACTTTTAATAATGTCTGTACAAAAGAAGTTTGGGAAGCTGAATCCACAGGTCAAGAGCAAGGACGAAGCTCAGGGGGCCCTAGAAAGTGCCACCTCTCTGTACATACACTGTATCATTTAAGATGAACATCATGAGGAATACCTGGTCACTCGTACCCCAGTCTTCTTTGCCTTCCACCCCACCACCCTGCAATTTCACTGTGAGTTCTCATCAGAATGTTTTCCCCTTCACACATTTAGCCGTCCAGCCAGTACCTCCTCCTCCTCTTAATACCCGGCCAACCTGAATTGAGCTGATGCCCATGTCAACTCTCCCCTCGACAGTATTTCACATGACAGCTTCCCCCACACCAACTCTACCCTGTTAGCTAGACCTATGAAGTTTAAATCCTTTCCTGTACCCTTTACTCCATCTTTGCCAGCACAGACCTCTCACACCCACCCATGGCACCAAGGAAGAGGAGAACACAGGTGTCCTTTGGCCCAAGCCCGATTTGCCATTGCTGACTAGGGAGCGCAAGTCAGTGTCAGTCAAGATTAACATTTATGAACACTCTCTTTGTGAGATGTTCTAAGCAATCATTTGTCCAGTTTCAAACAGTGTCAGAAATGGCTTGAAAAATGTAACTATGATGGCACAGATGTCAAGACAAGGCTGTCTTGATCAGTAATCGTGCACTGCACTTCGGGGATAATATCAATGAATTCTTGAGGATGCAGCAATGCCATGCCTATGACCCATTCCATGTGTCTTGCCAGCACCCCTCAACTCTTCAGTTTGTGCCCCATCCACCTCCAGTCAATAAAGAGTATGCCCTTGAACCTACAACCACTTTCCTGGAAACACTAAACAAATATAGCTCCTGAAGTGAACAACCCTCTAATCAATGCATACACGTTTATGCATGTGTGTATTCATATATTAGTTATGAAATTCATATTGAGTAAATTTTGTGTAAATAAACCGTGAACAAACCAACAAATCTATGTGTGTGTGTTCTCTCTAGCTGTGTAACTGTACACCCGAATCGCAGCTGTCACACCTGTCTGTCGGTGAGGGGGTATCATACCTGCTGGATATAAAAAAAGTCAGGTTATTGACATTTCTAAACATCATGGCTACACGAGTTAACCTATGGATAACATGATCTCTTAAGGCTGTATGAGACTAGAGGCCACTCCTCTATTATATCCCTTTCCACTTAATACCCCTCCACAAAACGTGGAGACTCAGAGTTTGCAGGGCACCGTGGTTCATAGTGGCTGAAAAACACAATGTGATAAAAGCATGGCACACACAAAGAGGACCTCCAACTCCACCCTGCTTCCCCCAAAGCACTTATAAAGAGACGCCGTATACACCTTCTGTCTACAATAAGCACGGGCAGGTCACAGTGGCAGAACAAAAGGCGTTTCGTCCTAATGAAACCCATGGGCAGACAGGAGTCTGTGCATTGAAAGAGAGGCGCACTTTGGCAACTGCAAAAGTAACATCAAGCTACATGTGCTATTGAGAGGCCTGATCATTCTTTCAGCATAGACAGAATGGCAATAACGTTTAAAACACTTTAGGATTGTTATATATGAGGGTGAACCATACTCTACTATGTTAAAGACTCCAATCAAGCAGTCCCACTAAGTCAGTGCCTTGTCTGGGATTGCTCAAGGGAAGCCCTTATTTATATATTTTTATGTCCAGTTCGTGTACTCTGGATGACATCCCTTATATAACACCCCTCTCTTAGAATCCCCCTGACCCCACTGAGCCAAGAATTAAGTTTGTTTTGCAAATTTAAAAGGTTTATTTGAGAATTAAACAATATATATATATCGCACTTTTATAATAAATTAATAATTGATATCACACTTAGACATATGACAGTGAGAGATCAACAACGGATGATGTGATACTAGCACACTGGGTAATTACTTAGGAGTAGTATAGAGGATAAGGTAGCTGAGAATGCTTTATACGTTACAAGGAAATGCGAGGTGGAAAAGAAGCAACACAGGAATAAACGTGATATGATTTCATCAAAACATAATATAATCATTTTTCCCCATTTGGCAATTCACCCCCCCTCTATACAATGTAAGGAGGTGGAAGTAACATACACAGTCTTCAGGAATACAATCACAGTACAATCCAAATTCAGTTCCCCCCTAGCAAGCTTAGATCACAAGGATGATTTTAAACACAGGCAAAATCCTTTTAAATGTGGTGGCAATGAAGTGAAAAATATACTCAAATTGCTTTTAATTCCCTATAGGAGGTTCCGGGTGAATGAGAGATACTTCAAATTAGTTCAGGATCACTTTAGCAATGCTCTATGAATGATTGTCAGGTTGCAAATGAATTTCAGCAAAGGAAAGCAAGGACAAATATGTTTACACGTGGCTGAAATGAAGCAAAATGTCAAATCGCGGCCATTTTTCCGATTTCTAGGATGCAGTTCTCAATAGGTTAAAATAGTTTGAATTAGATTATTTTAAACTAAGAGATTGGGTTTTGCACAGTTCTGGCGGTATTCACACTATATTTTGGACAGGAATGCGACTTCGCCACGGATCGGGTCAGGATTGGACTTCGGTTCCCTCGCCACAGACGGTCTCTGCCTGGTTCTGCTCACTGGATAATTCTGCCTTCTGGGTCTGTCAGGCACCGTTTCTGCTCACAGCGGTCTGGTCTGGGTACAGCTCTGCTTTCTGGTCTAGTCTGTGGTTCTGGATTCAGCACTGCTTTCTGGGTACTGGCACAGGGTACTAGCCAGAATAAGACAGCTCAGCCCGGCTGTCTGAATAGTTTGGCTTGGTTGCTAGGTTTTGAAGGCCTGCTGATAGGAGTTCAGCTGTTGGGTTCTAGAGTTCTTGGAGTTTTGTTCTGGGGTCAGGAGTCTCTGGATGTGAAGTTTGAAGTCTGGATGTGGAGTTGTCTGTCAAAATGCTCCGCATAAAGTGAAAAAGAAAGTCCTATCTGGCTTCCAGCGGCTCTTTTTATGTGTTTAGAAAGTGGGTGGGTCGGCTAATTCTGCATGCCCAACCCTCTCAAGATTTGATAGGCCAAAGGATTCTTTGGTCCCTGATTTGAGAAAGGATAGTGTGTCAGAGTGATGTCAGCCATTTATGATCTATTGAAGAAACGCCCCTTTGCTTTTACCTTAGAAATCATTTTTCATAACTACACACATTTCCCAGAAACACAGTTGTTTGACATTACATGTACATATTACAGATTACTTAAGGTACATTGTCGCCCAACTCTGATCTTCCTGGGGGCTTACATTAAAAAATGACAACTTATTTTCATTTTTAGTTGATTTACCAATATCGGACGTTTACCAACAATGGCACACATGTACACCGCCTTTCTACCCATATTCCATTAATTTACTAGGTCTCTAGCATAAACACAGTGTTTGTAATATCAATAAATAGCGGGGTTTTGCCTCAGAACATGGTACAAAGTTGAATCAAGTCTTGAATTGTGGGTACATTTCTTAGATTAATGATCTCCAAATTGCACATTTTTGTAAGCTTAATACAATATTTTAGAAGCATTTAACTTAAACATATATTTGCTGCAATATGATTCCACAAAAGTGTCTGAGCCAACCCCCAGAAACTGGGTAAGTCAGGAAACACATGTCTCTCCTTCCAGGCAGGGCTCTGTTTACAGTCCACACTGAAAATCAACATACCCCATTCAATTGCAAGGGTCTATTGTTTTGGGTCCAGCAGGCTGAGGTCAACAGACAAGGGGGCCACTCTGCAATTGATTAACAGAGACCAGTGATTTCCTGGGCTGTTGCTGCTCAGGGCTGGTGTGAATGCCTCTCATGAACAGAGACTCTTTGAACGTTTAATTAACTAAGACTCCTTCTGATCAATGCACAGTTCTGCAAGACAGCTTTCCTGTAAGAGTTTAGACCGCTAGCGCCGGTTTGTGGACAAAACTGGTACTGCACCCCCATGATTTTAGCAACTTTTTGACATCAAGAAAATGAATTCCCAACAGCTCTGGGTTGCTTTTGGCAATCAGCCTTGCCATTCCCAATGGTTTCATGCTACTGTGTTTGTAGCCCAATGGTGGTTTTAGGCAGTGTCCTCCTGTGCTCACAACATAGGCAAAAATGGGTGTCAACCTATTCTTCATGTTTTCCCTGTGCATTTTCTGGGGAGTTCTGGCCATCATGATGTTTTCAATGCCAGTAATGCACAGTTTTTGTGGTAGGGCTCAGTTGCATGGGTAAAACATCCCACAACTATAACCATGAATGTCTACAGGGAATGTTAAAAGCCTTCCATAAGAACAGTGGGTAGTATGGCTGGGCCGGGCATGCCACCTACAAATGGTACAATATCAGTGAAGAGCTGTGAACATGCAAGAGAAGATGATGCAGATTGTGTCATGGGAGATATGCAATTTATGGCTGTGTGCACCTTACGTCATTCTGAGTGACAGGGTTACCTATTTCAGTACAGGCATACCTGAACAAAGAAGTAGAGAGAGGACAGCACTTTCCACATCAAAAGATCATATGAATGCCAAGATGCAGAGTATGCCATGCGTTCAGTAATGTCACTGTACATTGAATTAAGGGCCACAGCAGAAATGTAGTTTTCATGTCCTTAATGTGAAAAGTCCCCAGAACTCGATGACAGTTTTATTGTTGCGTGAATACTACAAAGTACAAATTATGTGAGTAGAATTGCCATTGCTCGAATATCTTCCTCCTAGTCTTCCACTGCTATTTCTACCCCCACTATGCTGGCACTTCACTGTCACTGCATTACTTTGTGTTATATGGCGCTGGCATTTTTTACATGACCCATTTGGTATGTTGACTCTCTTCATCTTCCAGGTGTCAATTAAATATCTGGACACACAGATTGCAGAAATGTGCACCGGAGCCAGTGCAAACCTTCATGGTATTAGCACTGAGGCAAAGTTTGACCTACTGCAAACAAAATGTGGGCCACATTAGAAAACCTTAGCACCATTACAAGCACACATTTCCGTGGTGATAGCACTAGGGCACATTTTTCCCTTGGGCAAAAAACTCTTTTTTGAATACATGTTTGCACCCTGACAAAGTTTCCCGTAGTGATAATACAGAATGGTTTTGGCACTAGGGTAAACTTTGCCATGATGCAAACATTTATTAAAAGTATATTTGTTTTGCACTAGGGCAGATTTTTCCCTAGTTCTAAAACAATGTACAGCTGCACCTGCAATGGCGCAAACGTTTTCGAAAGTGACCTGCTGTTTTTTGGAAGAGGGCAAATATTGACCTAGTGCTAATACTGTGCAAAAATGCACTTCCACAGGTGCAACAATTCTGTATTCCGGCTCCTGGTGGGATGCCTTTTTGCTGTCTTACAGGACTTGAGATACGCAAGACCAAAGCCAAAAACATCCAAAGATCCGGCTGACAGCACGTGTATATATATATAAGGTAATCACCAGCAGCCAATATATGTGTCTCTAAATAGCCAAAATAGCCAAATGACTGTTTAGTTATTAGCCTATCAATTTAATTGGTTAAAATCAATAGAAAGTATTCTAGAATAAGACTAAAATATAAAGGAATTACTGTGACCTCAAGACTTAAAACCCAACCCGGTTTTATTTCTCTTAGGTAGATCTCATTGAGACAAGCCAAAATCACGGTCCTGAAGAAGATGATAACTAATTTTCATCGAAACCGGTCGACCACTTTTTAACCAAGGATATCCCAGAAACCAACCCGGGATACCCCGTGAACTAGACCATACAACTCTGTACTATGGATGAAGTTCATTGTTTTTAAATTTCTTCTATGAATATTTTATCGTTTTCGAAGAATCATTGAGTGATCTACAACTCGGGGACCACACACTTCTTATGAAGGTCAATAAAAGAAAAAAATAGTTCCTCTCTGAAATGTGGCCCCAAGTTCCTTTGAAACAACACAACTAACTCTGAAATGGGCAGCAGTCCCATACACCCCAAGTACAGAAGCCCCATATACTATGAGGAATCTCCTGTGAAAATTGTCCTCTGAGGTCACCCATTAAAGGGTACCAAAATAAGGACCAGCCTCCACACTGAAAAGGTGGATCCCAATAAGTGTTCATGTGTGTTAAAAAAAAATTAAAAAAAGAAATCCTGGTGGGATAAGTCATTACTGACAGAGTACCAGGATGAGCACTGCTATCATTTTGGCACCTTAATAATCAGGACCATGTTGCCTTTACATCCGAGTGGACAGATATTGCCATCTGAACATGTGATACTCAACACCTTGCAGAGGAAATACAGAGCACTGTGCTGCACACATGATTCCACATCAGCCGTGGGCCGTGGCCACTATTGGAACAGTATGAAAGACATTACCGCAGGAACACTGAGCTCTGAGCCAACACTGACAATGACTCATCACGTATGAAGTGATACAGCTCCAGTGGTTAATGGTAGGCCTTTATATAGGTGATCATTGCTGCACCTCCCTTTTGGCAGCTGCCGATCATCAATGCTTTTTTGTTCCTACCTTATCATTACTATTTCTTGTTTTCCTTTTTACAACACCTCATATTTCATTTGTTTTTTCAGAACCTAAACCAGTTATGTCAGACAGTCAATGTGGTTACTGCTAACCTCACTAATCAAGCACTACAGCAACCTGGGCTGTCTCCATAATATAATGTGCAGTACTAAATAAATTACAAGGGAGAAGCAAATTCAGCTGGATGGAAACAAATGTGACCACTTCATCCCTCACTAAATTTACTCTACAAAGCATATGACACATATCACGCAGGCAGGGTGCTTTAATTTTAGCCGTTATAAGATCTGCTACTGTTTGTAGAGGAGGAAAACAAATGATGAAAACATCAATTGTCATTTAAGGGTTTGAATAAAAGGGAACATTTATGTGAGCCATACACAGACTACATTTAGCTCCCATGCATACAGGAAGATCCTATTGGCTATCAGGTTTTGAGCCTCATTCTTCCCCTACATAAAGTATACAATAAAATGAGTACTGACTCTCTAGTGTCACGAGCAGTACTATTCTTATTTTAAGGGTGCAGAAGTAGATGCGTGACTGAGTGGGCATTTTTCTGGTCATCAACTTTATTGAAAGAAAATAAAGTGGCAACAATATCTGTCCCTTTAACCAAGTGGGGTGTCCCTGCCACAAACAAAACTAGTAATAGTGTCAGAATATCTGTCAAAAGACAAACAGTGCATTATCCTCTGTGCCAAATCTATTTCTGTCCCACACACTTCAAAAGAAAACTATAATACTAGCTTCACCCTGATTTCAGAAAGGTGGTTCTTTGCTTCTGGATCGGTTTAGGAAGTGTGTGACTACTGAAGAGATCTATTTCTTCCCCTGGCTGTCACGAGGCCTTCCAAGGTAGTTTCACGCAGTGGAAGTGGAAGTCTCCCATCCCTAGGTTTTCTTAGACAACTCTTTACAGTTCCAGAAAAATGAGGGGAATATATATCTTCCTTCCCCAAAACTTTCTTAGGCACTCTTTTTGTATTACCAATGACTTCCGTAGTTTGGCGAGAGGATCTCTTTCTCCTCACTTCATCTCCTTTTGTCTTTTTCAAAAATGTTATCTCTCACCCCTTGTCTTCTCTTTTCACTTTTTGAAGCCCCAAACCCCTTTCTTAGGATTATAATGTCTCTCATTCAAACCCAGTTCACTTTACTGCTAGGCACTGTTTCGCAGGTACTGTTTGGTAATTCTTTCAGCATTCGGTCCCATCCCCTCTCTCAGGATTATAATGTATCTCAATCAGGCCCAGTTCACTAGCCTGCCAGGCACTGTTTGACACATAAAATTCTCTGGAATTCTTCCAAGTATTGGTACAAGGAAAATGAGGACTTTTGTACTCAGCTTGATTGTTTACAATAATTGGTTTTACCCGAGGGATCTCTCAGTTGCCCTGACTTTGTTCAACTCCACCCCTCAAGGTCTCAATAGGGTTATTTGCACTGTCACCTGCTTCGTAGAGCACTTCCCTGTTCATTAACATAGTTCTCTTTATAGTTTTCTTCCACCCCAGGGGCTTGCTCTTTACCCCTGCTCCGTGGGTTGCTTCTCTCTCTGGCTCCCAGCTTCTCCAGACTTCTCTCGCTGGCTCTAGGCCTTTCAAGGATTCTCTCGCCAGATCCCAGCTTGTCTGGGCTTCCCTTGCCGGTTCTTGCCTTCTCCAGGCTTCTCCCTCCCCAGAAGTCGTGCAGCGATTCCACATCCCTGGATCCCTCACAGATACAGTGGTGCTCACTGGCTCGTGCCGGATAACTTCTTCCCCCGCTGTGGGATGCGTGTGTCTGAGGCATGCTCCGCTGTTAAATGTGTGCTAGCTGTACAGCCTCCCGCTCTCTTTCAGTCCCTGTTCTCCACACGGCAACTCCCGCCAGCTCGCGCGTCCTCCAGGCAGTATCAGATCATGAGAAAAGTCCTTCTTCTATGTTTATCTTTGGCCTGCTTGTATGAGAGCAAGTATGTTCGCTTTAGTTCTGCAAAGTGCTCTTAACTCCATTTTTCTTCTTCCTCGTGTCAGTATCTACAGAGCCATATCTTCCCATACTCGTCCTCGTCAGAGTATGGTTTTCTGCATACTCATAAACAGGTCTACCCTGCATTAAGTAACTAGGAGCAGGAAGAGGGGGTACAGAGGATGGGAGTGTTGTGGCCCTAACAGTGTGTGGGGACGTGGTTTGGGGTTAGAGTGGTTATTGTCATACCAAGCTCTCCTTGATAGTCTTCATCTTTCCCACAGAGGGGCTCCCCTTGTACTGAGTACCACCCCCAGGAGGACTATCGGGTAGAACTCTCAACTCCTTTGCCTCATGGGATGGGTCTTCCTCTGGAGGAGAAGTAACGATACATACTGAGGAATTCATCACATAATGTACTCTATTTCTATAATCTAACTACCTGTGATTATAGACACCAGATAAGTGTCCCAATATTCAATATTTAAAATTATAATTTGAATGACCGATCTGATTAGTATTATTTTAACTGTTGATCTTTAGAAAATAAGATAAAAAATGAAATGCAAGGAGAGCTTTCAATTTACCTGGTAGGCTGCTTCCTTTCCTTCTCAAACCCTATGCTGCCATACGAAGCTGCTTCAAACATATACAAGATAAAACACAAGATGATATAGCACTGTACATCACTTTGCGCTCTTGGGGGTTGGGGGCACTCAATGTCTCCTCCACAAGACAATGAATAAACGGACATGTTGGGTATGTCCACAACTTTTGCATGAGCTTTGCATTTTTTATCTAGAACACAAAATGGAGAGACACATAGTGATAGAGAAAAAAGAAAAATATGTGTTAGAAGTTGCTTACTCAAAGAGCCTCATATCACAGCAAAGGGCGCAGCATCTGTTTTATGAATGGCTATGACAAGTTATGCAGTATTTCTTTGTTTATGACATGTTTATGAGTGCATATACGCTTAAACATAAACACAGCACAATATGCCACTATGCCCTAAACTATCTTATGTGCGGTATGTATTGTATAACCCACAGGACAGTAGAGTCGTTTGGTATAACAAAACCTGATGTATGGGTAATGTCATTTCCCATTGCTGTCATTGACATTTGTAATTTCAGCCGATGTTTCACAGACACCTGGACACTGAACGACACTGGACACTGAATGAGACTCCTTGCATCGTTCAGTTGCCTCTGGCTGATGTAGTTCAACAATAGACCAATGGTGAATATGCAGGCACCTCTCCACTCTTTCCACAGTGTTGCCCCTGACACAACTGAGCTTCTCAATGCGTTCAGGATCGACCAGGAGTAACAGACAGTAGATCCGACTTTGCACGGCTGTCCTGCAACCCTTTTGCAGCCGTGTCAGGAGATGCATGTAGAAAAGAGAGAGAGAGAGAGAGAGAGAGAAAGAGAGAGAGAGAGAGAGAGAGAGAGAGAGAGAGAGAGAGAGAGAGAGTGAGAGAGACAGAGAGAGAGAGATGTAGAAGTGAAGTTCCAGCAATGGTGAGCAAGGCAATGCTGCAGGGCTCTTACACTTGAGATGGGGCCAGACAGGACATTCTTATGCTTATGCTAATTATGAGACAAAAGTGGGCATTGACAAACCAAACCAAAGTTTTCAGAAAAATAACCTAATTGTGCCCCGGACTCTCCTGAAAGTGATAATTTGTAAAAAATAAAATAAAATAAAAAGTATAAACAGAAGTACAAAAATGCCTGACATTTTTTACATCACCATATTGCAGAGGGGGAGTCAAGCAGCAGCATTATGTTTAAATTCAGTATTTGTAGAAAAGAGGTTACCGACTCAATGTGTGGGTGGAAGGATTTTATCGGAGTATAAGCATGTGATCTTGGGCAAATGGTATTGATTATGTGCTCTGGTGTCTGTGTGACTGCATTATTTTCCATATTAAAGCTATACTTTATTTGTGTATACAGTAGCACGTTGCACTGGCTTTTCTTAACATTAAGGACATTGCAATCAATGGCCTGCCCTCTCCTCTTCAGCCTCCCGTTTTAGTCTTGTTGTTGTATGTGAAAGTAACCCCCTTCAGCTGGGCTCAGCCAATAATGGTCTGTTCCTCAATGATGGACTTCCCCTCATGTCAGGGTATACAGTTGGGACGATACATTATAGAACAAGCAGCTTCTGTGTCCACAACCAATATGTACTGTAATAACAAGCAACCTAAATTGTGCCGCACCATGTACTGCCAAGTACAGTGATTCTTCTACTGTCCCGAGTACTGGACATGGCTCACACCTGCCGTGCCCCACAACCTTCACTAGGTGAAAGCGATTTTAATGATGACATCTCACATCTCACTTGTTGCACAAAGGTTGGATATTGATGGATGGCAACAATTAACTGTATAGCTACACTACCGTAGAGCCTGGTCACTAAAATGGATAAACTGTGCTCCACACAAAGCTAGGACAGAAGTGTCTACATCATGTAAATGCACAAGGCTGTCCACTGTAATGGGACTTGAACCGAGTTGACTGAGCTCTTGCTAAGTTTCTTTTGAGGTCTGGAATTGGGGGTATTGTCTGTGGTATTGCATTGGGTGAGTCATGGGCTGCTAGAGTACTGATTAATGTATCACATTCCATTGTGTAAGCCTACACTATGGTACTGCAGCAGGGTGACAGTGGCTGGTAGGCACCCGGATGTGTGGTGGTTCCGGGGAGCCCCCTTTGCTAGTGTGAGATAGAGAGGTGTTGGTAAAGGCACGAGAGGTTTATTGTAAGGACGTAGAATGCATGTCATTCAGTATTCATCAAAGTCTAATACTGTTACATGATCACACTTTAAATATAAGGCGCCCTTTTGCGGATGCTGCCCTATCGAATTCCGAACAGGAATTTTGCCAGCATCTGATAATGCTTCAGCTATTAATATCATGCTTCAGCTACCAATAAGTAACCAATAGCTGAGGGTGGAAATTCACCCTGCCAAAGAGCTGTTCTTGCAGTAATACTTTATATTGCTTTTGGACCACTGTAGGCATCATCATCTGCACTACAGCTTCTGTTGGAGCACATAGTACAGTGTCATTAATTTGGTATGGCTACTCTACTGTAATACTGTCTTACGTTCTGTTACAGGCATGCAATTAAAAGCATTATAAAATGCCTGACGGATCCCTTGTATTTGATTGCTGTCTATATATGTTTTAGTGATATTCTGACAATGTTGATGTGCTTATATTTGTAGTGCCCTTTGCAATGTAAACACACCCATTGGGCCTGGATCACGCTTTATAAAAGTACAAAAATAAATAAATAAATCAACACACCGACAAGCTCAGATTCTCCGCTGCCCCTCAAGTATTAGTTTGTGACACCTTAGCAAGAGCAGAATAGTTTGGGAAGATCAACTGTTAACCAGGAAAGGTGGGGATTGTGCATTGGAAGCTGTTCACATTGTTCACCGTGTCAAATTGAATGCACGTGGGGAGAGGGTGCTGGCTCAGACAGATGGCAAATATTATTATACACTTTGGCAAACATCCCAACTTCTTTCCTTAATGCTGGCCTTCCTCCATGGGCTCTCCCCTGCTCCTTCTTCTGAAGCCAGAAATCTTGAAGTCATCTTCAACTCCTCTCTCTCCTTCCTCCCTCACACTCAGGACATTGCCAAGAAGTACCACTTTCAGATCTTCCTTCTCAAAGGAATTCTACCTATTCTCATGTTCCCCCAGAAACTCAATGTTACCCAAGCCCTGGTTTTCTCTAGGCTTGACTATTGCAATAGCCTCCTCCTGAATCTACCTTCTTCCACTCTGCGACCCCTCCAGCTAATCCAGAAGACGGCAGCACAACTTATCCTTGGCCTTAAGCCCAGGGACTGCATCTCTCCTGCACTAACAAGTCTTCTCTGGCTCCTGGTTGCTTCACAGATTAAATTCAAATCCCTCTGTATCATCCACAAGGTTGTCTTCGGCCGGGGACCACACTATCTAAAAACTCTCTCTTACTATACATTACCTGTCTAGACCTCTGGCACCAACTCTTTGTGTTTAAAAAGTTTTGCTAAACAGAGGGTAGGAGGTTGACCGCTTTCCTCAGCTGGCTCCCTTCTTTGGAACAGCCTCCCCCTCCCTCTTGGTGTTGAGCAGGACTTTCTTAAATTCCAGAAGCTCCTCAAGACCTAACTCGTAACTTCCTCCTTCCCGCTTCTCTCCTCTGCTAATCTCACAGTTGCTTGTTTGGTGTCCAGGATCCTTATGCATCCTAGGGACTCTGACCTCCCACACCAAATTGCACCCAGATTCTGTCTATCCTCAGCACACTCTCCATCCTGGAGGCTCGCACTTACCATACATTGCTCTTCTCTTGTTGCTCGCCCACGAGAACCCAAGCACCTACCCCCATTACCCCTCCCTTCTGCACTTGCACGTTCTGAACACTCAACAGCAATAGTAGGTTTATCCCCCCCATTATATTTAATATTTTTTATGTATCTTAAATTTTCTCATCCCCTTGTCCCCTCTGTGTTGCTCTGTGGAAGCTTTGAAGCAGAATTTACTTGCTGTATAAGCACCTAACAAGTGAACACTACATACATAACTAAAAAATAAATAAATAGTTGTTCTTTTGGAACCAGTTACAGTAAACTTCCTAAAACACAAACTATTCAGTATGGGCAACATACAGTATGCAGTATATCCCTTCTTTTATGGAGACGAAGCCTGCTCCACAAAATCATGGCTCCAATACAGAACTAAGAATGCTAACCACATGTTCAAGCTGTACCTACAACACAGTAGCAGGCCACTATGGCATTATAGCCCGCTGTGTGAATTACTCATAAAGGTATGAAAACATAACGTTTAGAAAAATAATAGTGAGGCATTGAGTACTGTGACCAAACAATCTGGGTCTCCCAACTAACGAGGGTCTCACCCAATTGATTGGTGAGCAGAAACATCAAACCCGTGCTCCCAAATCTATTCCAGGGTGTAAGACACAAGTACCACAGAGCTGCCAATGGCACCACACAGAGAGCTGAACATCTGCAATGCCTGTGTAAGTGTTGGAATGACTATGCCCCACTCACCTCACCCTTATAACTGTTGGACTCATATGCAGCAGACTTATCTGTGTTGTGTTGGGGTGTGTGTGTCATGTTTTACGGCCCTTGCCCTCCCCATGAAATATTACACCACAACAAATTGGTCAAGTGTTGGCAATAAAAGGTCGTAGGTTTTTATTAATACAGATATGGTTATGGAACATAAACAATAATCACATATCGTAATAATATAGTACTTTTGGGCACCGGGTCCTGAGGTTACCCCCTCTGGCCCGTGCCAAAACACACAGGTAGGTTTTCGACTTCCTGTGTTCCCCCAAAAGTTAGGTTATTTGCCGCCTCTGCTGGTTAAGGTATTGGTGATTTCTCTATACAATTGCTCCATGCCGTGTCCAGATAGGTGGGTGCCATCTTTGTGAAACAGATTGGGGTCACCTAGTGTTATGGCCAGGTTTTTTATAAAACCCAAAACCCTGGCTATACAGAATTTCTCAAGCCGGGGGGAGGGACAAGAAAACTATATTGGTTCTGGTCAGATGTACCTTGTGTAACAATCAGATTTCCATCTCCCTATTTTCTTTACGTGCTGAGCGCCTAGCCCTCCTCCCCATGCTGAGTTTGCCGCCCCGATCCCAAACGAGTGCGTGCTGAAATCCTTTGGATTCCACCCCGCTTTGCTGATTGCCTTCCTGAGTACCCCTTTAAATTGGTAGTGGCCGGGGCTGAGGCATCTCGGTTGATTAGGAATCTCCCCCTCACTGTGTGCCTTTGTGCGTAACAGAGGTTGGTGATGCACACTGGGCAGTTGGGGGCATCCTCAATGCTGCAAATGTTAATGACCCTTTTGACCCCTGTTTTTGACCGTTGTATATCTATGCTGATGCTTTCCCTTCTTACCCTGGTTTCCATGATGCCTAAACCATTGTTGGCTTTGGTGCTGGAAGCTATGCGCTCTCCCACCCTAAAAGCCCCAAAGTATGCCACTGAAAACACAGTTTTGCATAATAATGCTTCATAAGGATCAAGCATATGTTGTCTAATAGGTTTGTTATTTTCACTAATTTATCAAGATCCATTGGGCGGTAAGTATCTACCTGAGGTTCCTCCATCTTGCCCCAACCCTTCATTGCGTATGAAATTACCGCATTTTGCGTGGGCTTCGAGTCACCCCGTGAATTTGAAAAGTAAGATATTGCTACCAAATGTATTTTAGCCCACTCTTTTTTAAACCCCTGATCATGAGTCCACTCAAAAAGATTTCTATCTCTTACCTTGTTATTAGCTCCACATGGTTTAACCCTGTTATTTTAACAAATGTTTGCAGACACTTACTGTACTGGGCTGTAGTGCTGCTCGCCAGTGCTTTCCCTGCCCTCTCTGCTAGGAACGCCATGGTGGGGTTCATGTTTTCTGTGGGCAGCATGCTGCTGGCACCCGTTTTTTGAGGTGCCTGTTTGTTGATGCGCATCCCAGCCTTTGCCCTCGGGCACAGGCGTTGATGCAACTCTCTGTAGCTGCCCATTATTGGCCAGCAGTCCACCTGGATTGGTGTCATCTTCTCCTGGGCGTGTGGCGCTAGCTCCCAGAAGCTTGTCCTCTGCAAGCGAGATAAAGCATCTGCAATGTTATTATCTGCTCCAGCGATGTGCTTTGCTTTGACAACAATGTTTTCATGCTGTGTGACTGCTGTGATGGCTCGCAATACTCCGAGCACCAAGTAGCATTTTGGTAGTCCTTCTGTTTATAATTCCTACCACTGCCATGTTGTCACACCATACCATGAGTTCCGTGTTTGCCAGCCGCATGCCCCATATGTGTATAGTTTTCCAGATGGGAAATATTTCTAATAGCGTGATGTTTTTCGACCATCCTGCTGTGTGCCATGCCTCGGGCAATTCTCCGGCCACCCATTCTGTGTCTAGCATGGCCCCAAAGCCTCTGCTTTCTGCTGCATCCGTAACCAAGGACCCTTTTTCCCCAGACTTTAAGATCTTCCTTCACTTCTTTGCCTAACCTGATGTGCAGCTGGGGTTTGGTGCATGCTTTGGTTTCAAACTCCAGGCTCCTGGAGAATACTTTACCCTGCAGAAATCTCCTAGCTGCGGAAATGAGACTGCCTACTAGTGATTGTAACTCCCTCACTGTGCCCTTGTTCTTTGTGCTTAGAACTGTGGGATGTTTTAACCCACTTATGCTCTGCCCTGCGGCATCACTGTGTCCTGGTGGTGCCAGAATCCTCAAAATGGCCGCAAAACCCCTATGCACGCTAAAACCAATTGAAATTGCGCTCTACAAAGCACAAAAATATGGCTGCCAAATCTACCATGCATGTTGTCAGTGGTAGAACAGAGACTTCACTCCTGAAACATGTAATTGGGCTGCCCAACCAGTAAAAATGGAGACCACATGAAAAGCATTGCTTGCTGAAAGAAATCCGGAATCTTGTTTTGAAATCTTTTCTTGGTTGCTGAAAATACAGAATGCTGGTCCAAAACACCCACAGACATCCAGTCTTCTTGCTGGGTGTCACATTTTAATGGAAATCAAGAAATCATTGTGAAATTGCAATATCCTGGAAAGCTGAATTGGTCATCAAAACATCAACAGCACAAATTTGCCTGCCTGTGAAATCTGTCAAAATCTGGGCGCAGTACCAGCAGCCGCATAAATGACTGTTTCAAAAGCCTGCATTAAAATTGTAAACTTGTACCATCAAGAACTAATGTCTGAAATCTAAGTGACCTGTTATCAAGAAAAACCTAGGTTGTAACTATATAAACTTCATGGTTTAAAGTCTGGAATCAGTGTTCTAGCTGCATGTTTTAAAATTACAAGTTTATTTAAACAAAGAAAATTGCAACAAAATGACATTTAAATTTAATCCTGACTCCAAGCCAAACCACAAACAACTTCCCCCGCAGGGGCCAGGCACCTCCCTTCTGCTCTCTAGACCAGGAACTCACACCCTTGTGTTGATTAAGAGTGGAGGGGAACTTGGGCTGCTGTGGAAAGAGCACAATGGACTTCCCCCAAGGCAAGGAGATGCTAATCAGGAAGGATTGTAAATGGCATCTGCCAGAAGGGGGGCAGAGATTGCTTCTAAGCTGCAAGAAGGAGAAGGAGGAGGGGACAGACAGCCTTTTGTTGATTCACAATGGACAAAAAGCATATTGCTAAAAAGACTGATAATTTACTGTGTACAATTGTAAAGAAATATGTAAACCCCGGACTTCTGAATTTAATTTAATTTTTGGCTGCACATTTTAAGAGGAGCCAGAACTCTGTGCTATGTTCTGGGAAGTAACTGTAGAAATTGTGGTTTTATACCAAATGTAATTATTTCAAAAGCATGAAACTGCACAGAGTTATGCCCATGTGCAATGCACACAGTTGTACACATTTTTGGATAAACTAGACATTGTGTTCTGGCAAAAAAGGCAAGAATTCTGTTAGAATCCGACACAAGATCCTACAATGACGGGGCTTGGAAGAGCATCTGCTCCACAAAATATGTGATCTAGATATGTTATTGTTATAAAGTCTGCAAAATTGTAAATATGTATTGTACTAAAAGTAGATTTCATGTTCAAAAGGGGAGGATTCTCTGACTCATAAAACCACATCATCATGGTGACACCCTGTTTTCTCCTCCAATCAAGGGAGAGGAGAAATTCTAACCTATAGCCAGCCTAGGGGCACACTTAGGATATTCCAGCATACACACCCCTTTACCAAATGCATAAATAGAGAAAGCTGAGGACTTAGAAGACACACACAGATTCACCCACTACTCCAATCCTGGTGAGGGACCCTGAAGAAGATCCATCCATATTCCTTGCTCCAGACTCCAGAAATGTGGCAAAGCAGAAAGGCCCATTCTATAGCTGAACCATTCTCAGCTAGGCCTTAAACTTCTAGAACCAGAATCCCACAAACTCAAAGGGGAACATCAAAGAAAACAGCTGGGCTGTGCTGTAACTGCTTGCCTGCCAAATAATTATCTGCAGAACCACTGCAGATTAAACCCAATCCTGTGCCATGCTGTGCCGTGCTGTGTCGATCCTGTCCAGTCCTGTCGTGCGGTGACCAGAGCGCCTTGCTGATTGCAGACACTGTCCAGTCTGGTGTGCCCAGAATAATTCCTGTCCAGAAATCTTGACTGACCAGAATTCCTGAGGGTTCTGTTCAAATACATATAGTGAGTATGCAGAGTATATAACTGTGTCACTAGCGTATGTACTGTCCATAGCAATCCTTGTTCAAATCCATCCTATCTTATATTCAGAACTACATTGTTAGAAATATTGTTGAATTGCCTGAACTCTTTATCTTATCCCTACAATCTTCCGTCTGTAATAGTATTGTTAAACATAGCTTTGCACTGATATATTTCATCTGAAGAAAGCAAGCTCCTCGGCAGGCAAAAACTTGATCCAGAGGCGTCCTGGTCTAGTGGCTGTGCTCCCGTGTAGTATTTGCTTATTCATAGTCTAACCCTAGTGTAAAGAAATCTTGTTTGTCTTTTGAAAGTGCATCCCTGTTTTTCCCATTCTTGTGCCTATCTCAGAAAAACAACCTCCAGGAAAACATCCATAACTTGGTCAAATATTATGCTAGAAACAGAATTCAAATGTCTGCTTGTGTCTAACATCCACAGCTTTCCAGAGAACCTACAACCACATCTCAAATCCCTATAGTTAAATGTGATTACCGTGCACGGAAAAGTTTGCCGCAAATTTTCGTTTTGGCAAAATATTACACGTGTAAAATAGCTTTTCATTGCACCAGACCTCAAATTTCAGTTTGCACATTGCTTATCGGGATCAAATCATCGCTAGTGTTTGTTTGCAACCATATAAAGCAGCTCCCATTAGAATTTAAACAATTTCAGTGAATTAAGCCGTATTTAGTGTTTTACCCAATCCATTCTCAGACAACTTTAAAAACCAGTTTGACAGTTTGCCAATCAACTCTGTTTCTCTCTTGTGTTTGCTGGGGGGAAATTGGGATTGACCTTGTATTTCAATTCTGCATTCCTGAAACCTATTCTCTCTCCTCCTATCTCTCTACATTGCATATTGGGGGTTGAGGGATGTGCAGGGGGAAAGTGTAACCACATTGCTATTTGATTTGAACACCCACCCACAAAAGTATTATTGCTGTGCTGCCTTGTTTTTGATCATTATTACTCCTTGTGATTAAGGAGATTGGTTAGTGTGACATCACCCTATTGGTGATTATTGTATCCCCATTAAGAATAGTGTGATTATATTGTGAATATATAAATAAATATTTTAACTTTGCAAACCACCCTGATTTCTAGTTCAGTGTGGCCGGGGAGGATGGCCTATGTTCCAAGAGAGGGGCGTGATATAAGTGGTACATCGTTCCGAATAAAAGAACTTTTAGACACAAATAAATAAATAAGGATTTCAGTCGTGCATTACACGCTAGGCATTACCTTAGGTGAAGTGCCGGATTGAAATCACTTACAGCACTTGGATTTTATCCAGAAGTTCTGCTACTTTTGTTTTTGGGATTCTGCATAGGCCATCTGCTGAGTCTATCTCTTACCTCAGAAAGATAATGTTTTGGATGGCTTAGTTGTCTTTTCCGCTGCCAATTGGATGCCCCATTGTGCAGCCATGTTTTCCAACTCTGTTAGTGCCCTACTGCATTCATTTGACTCTGTTGGGCCCATCATCATGAAATCGACCAGGTAGTGCACCACTCTGACCCCTGGTACTTGTTTCTGAAATGCCCATTGGAAAAAGGAACTGAATTGCACAGAAAGGGGGCAGGATACTAACGTAAACCCTAGCCATTGCTGGGAACTTGGGTGTACTGGTAGTAACCTAAAAGCGGACTCAATGTCCAATTTTGCCATCAGGTCTTTTCTGCCACAGTCTTGTATTAATCTTAAAGCCTCCTGAAAATGCGCATAGGTAACCGCGGATTCAGTGTGTGGGATACCGTCATTGAGCAAACGCCCCATGGGATATGACAAATGGTGTTTTGGCCTAATTTTACCAGGTTCTTTTTTAGGTACTAGTCCTAGTGGTGACACTAGGTAGTTTGAGAATGGCATTGTATCCCATGGGACAGCAATCCTGCCCAGGCATAGCTCTTTCTTGATTTTCATTCTTACTATTGTTGGGTTATCCCTGGCTGAGACCAAATTCTTAAGGGATTTTATCGGACCCCACTCCGTTAAATGGGATAATGAAACCCTTTTTAAACCCTGTTTGATTGCTGCGCTGATTCCCTTATCAGGATAAATCATTAGTGTTTTACAAAAAAAAATTGGGATCTTTGAGGGTTCTGCCTGGCTCCAGAAATGGCGGCATAGTTTCTTTACTGCTCTTCTTTATGGGTGTTTTTGGCAGGCAATCTGGTGCAGTTGCTGGCTTTCTGTTCCCCGTTGCAATTGGAGCAGCTGTGTTTATACCAGCTCTCCTTAACCCATGTGCTCTGGTTTATTCCATAATTCTGGCATGGAATATTGGATTTTTGGTGTGGTTTTTGCTCTATCCGCAGGTATTTGCCCTAGCCGCCCATGGCTGGTTCTTCCGAAAGGGCTGCTCCCCCTTCCTATGAATTTCATTCTCAAAACTTCTGTTTCCCCCTTGTGGGTTTTTATATACTTTGCCAGCTGTGTGAGCAACCTCTTCCTCTGATGGCGGCTTGACGTTTAGCATGTATAGATCATTCTGTACTTCATCCCATTATAGGGCTGGCCTTTCTGAAATACTCTTTCTGAATTTAATATCGTATGCTAGCCATCCCTTTCCTTTGTGGGAGATCTTTACCTCTCTGATTTTGTCCATATATGCCCATAGTTTAGCCCCATCCCCGAGGAATTTTTCCAAGTATAAAGAGCAGGAAGCCGCTGTGTACACAGCAAACTTCCTAGGAGTGTTTGGGTCCCCGTGTAGGGTCCACAAACTGTTTGTGCTTTTTCCGAGCTGAAAGCAGCTCCTTATATAGGACCCAGGGAAGCCCCTGGGTCTTTGTAGTACCTTCGTGGGGGCTGTTCCAGCCCCGAGTCCAGCCATGCAGCTGACTAATTGGGCCCCCGGGAAGGGGCCATCCCTTTGTACTTTCCCTGCCTGGGTGTCCTGTTTCTTCTGGGTGCAATGCACCCATATATTTTCGTGAAAGGGTGAGCTATTTTTATAACCTCACCCTTCCTATGCTTTGAAGTGCCAGAGACTGCTGTCTCCCTTATCTGTGGGGAGGAGAAGGGAGCTGACCTTGGGGAGGGCTGCTGCCCCTCTCCTGACCCTGCTGCCATGGGACAGCAGTAACCTGGCCTCGCCTGGGGCGGCCCGGTGGTGTTGCCCAGAACAGTAGCGAGCCGAAGAAGATAAGGTGGGAACTGAGAAAGATGGGAGTTGGGCAGTAGGAGGATGGGCACATTGTACAGGAGGTGACATTGAATGCACCTGCTGGGTCAGACACATGGCAAATACAGCAGTACACTTTTGAAAACATCATATTGCTCTCTGAAACGTGCTGTACGGTAGTTGTCTTTTGGAACGGATACAGATTTGAAGGGATGTTTGCATTACAGTATGCATTCCAATGTTAGTGTAAGTGTGGATTCCAGCTCAGTTGACTCACAGTAAACAGCCTAAAAATCATATTGTTCAGTAAGCACAACATACAGAGCCCTTTGCCGTTATGGCTCGTAGTGTGAATAATCCACAAAGTATATAATCCCAACATGTTTAAAATATTGTTTAGCAGTCGGTTCTCTAAGTACTGCAATCAATTATTATTGGTTACCCAATGTCTGAAGTTCCCGCCAAATTGATTGGCGAGAAGCACTCTCAAACCCTCGCTCTCGAACTGGAGATGTCTCATCAAGATGATGAGTATAGTGTGTCAAAGAGCACATCACGTATCAGCTAAGGTTAGAAATGACAATACCATGTATTGCAGATTGCCTTTCCACATATAAACAAACAGTTGGTCTACATCTCTTAACACAAGGCAAGTGTTTAATTGCATTGCAACGTACCGGATTGCATTAAGTTGGGTTACGGCTATTCAACATACTATCAACATACTAACAAGAACACGATTCACCACCATCTCTGCCAGAACCTATTCCCCTTAATTGTAAAATTTGTTTCCACTCAGGTATACTTTCTTTTTGGAAATCCAATGGACTTGCCCGCAGAGAGGGACATCCAGTGGACTCTGTTTCCTCTCAGAACTGCATGTAAATACTTTAAACTGTGCTGCAAAATGCATCTTTAAGTCAATATGTTGAACTTGTTCTTTGAGAGATAAGACTATGAAATTCATAAGGGGGTTCAGGTCCACTCACTAAATTCATTTGCTCGATGACATTGACTACATGTTTGCCACCTTTGTTTAGAAAGCCACAAGCTGCAAATTAGTCATTTTCCAGGGCTTGTAGGAATGTGGGAATGTAGTGTGGCAGAGAGGTGTATGTGGGAGGTTGAAAGTTAAACAGAGAAGGTAAGCACAATGCGCAGGTCCAAAAGTTCTGCTTAAAAGTCAATGAAAAGGTGTGTTTTTATGGCTTCAAAGTCCACAGTTTATTGGTCATAGAACAGCCGACACGTGTTTCGACCTATCCGGTCGTTATCAAGGCGTATGTCCAGAGTCGAGAAGAGCAAATTTGTATGTGAAGAAGGAAAACATTTCTGTAGGCACACAGACTGGATGCTTTTACTCTGCAGGGTGATTTGACCCAGTATACCTGAGAGCATTTACCCTAAGAATTAAAATTTTCACTTACTTTCAAGTATGACACCTACCGGATGGTAGACATTTTTTCCTTCTTCACATACAAATTTGCTCTTCTTGACTCTGGACATTTGCCTTGATAACGACCAGATAGGTCGAAACATGTGTCGGCTGTTCTATGATCAATAAACTGTGGACTTTGAAGCCATAAAAACACACCTTTTCATGCACTTTTAAGCAGAACTTTGGGATCTGCGCATTGTGCTTTCCTTCTCTGTTTAACTTTCAATTTACCTGTCCTGGTGTTCACTAGGTGGCACCAGTGGAAGGGTGCCAATGTAGCAGGCCCAAATTTCACCTAATATACGTGGTATCAACCAGCACACAGTCTACTTACAACCGCTACATCTTCCCATTGTGTATGTGGGAGGATAAGGTTTGCGTACCAAATGGTGTGTTGCAGGGATTCCCCAAGCCCTTCAATGGGATCTTCAGATGTTACGGAGGCCCCTGTTCATGGAAGGCACTAATGGTGCAGCCTCTTAGTGTTTGACATGGGGTACATTCACGTATACTTGTGATTTTGAGCTGGAAAGGAGTACTTGAATGGAGAACCATTGCATCTTGCATGTTCACGTATTTGCCCATGAATTATGATACAGATCAATAGTACTGCAAGGGAGAATAGCACAAGGTTTATCACCCCATCTTCAAGCACATACAAGGAGCAATATGCACTAATATTCCCAAATTGTCCAGTTCCATGCAGCCTCGCAGGAACCTTGGCTTCTGAACCATAATAGCTGGTGTGGTCAATGATGACTATGATCCCGGTGACCACCTGGAACCTGGCAACTACTGGGAGTGTCTCTTTGCTACTTCTCCAGAAATACCTATCTTTTGCTCACCACGAGACTCCCACATCATCCTCCATTATCGTTTGTTTTCCTTTCCCATGGTGACATTGTTGGATGTTTTCTCTTCATGTTTGTTGCTCTCTTATCATATTCACAAACAAATCAGTTTGTGTTTGGTGGACAAATATAACATTTGAACACCAAAAAGGACTGCTACACCTGCTGATGAGGTGCAGCTATTGGTAAGGCCCACAGCAGCAGGTAGTCCCAGAAGATGTGGTCTCTGAGCCCTTCTTATCTACCTTGGCTTCAGTAAACATTAATTGCTGTTATTGACTCCTGTGAGAAGCTTTACCACTTTAATATGGTGTAGGACAACTAGAAGTTGCATCTCAGATGGTGGAGCCTAGACAACCCAAGTCCACAGGTGGGTGAGTTGAGAATTGATATAAAGCTAAAACTGTGAACCTCCTTGAGGTTGATAACTCTAAGAACACAAAATGAGATATTGAGCAAAAGAAGGTGTAGTGTTATTTCGTGTGGGGGTCATCCATCAGAAATGCAAATGTTTTCCCTGAGGACCTTGGAGAAGCGCAACCATTGGACAATCTGTAGGCTTCACAAGCCAGTATATCATGGAAATTCAGCAACAGTCCATAGACTGCCCCAACTTCACTCACTCCCAATGTAATCCAATTCAGAACAGCCACCATGTTTACTTCTGCTGGATGAACCATCTTCTGTTATCCTCTGGCGTTACTCCACCCCAATTCATGCCTTTGCCAGCTGGCCACTGCTTCCGTGTCCATCCTACTCTTTTTCCTCACATCGACGTCCACCACACCTTTTTGTGTCGATCCAGTACCAGTTCCTTGCAGACCTCCAGTTGATTTAGGGCCTAATTCACAGAACGTTTTCCAATGGGGTTTTGCCATTATAAAACACTTACATGAATGAGGCCCTAAATTAATGTACTACTCATTTCTGTTTACTTATATACTATGGTTTTAAATTACGTGAACCCTTCAAATGTGTTGGGTGACAACTCCCATGACACTTCTCCCTTAAATATGTTGGATAGCGATCATAGAAGTTGAAGTCTAAAGCATCTGGAGGGCCACTTAATGAATTACCATTCTATATTGTATCAAGAATGATGTGGGTAATGATAGCTTTACATTTCCCACCTGTGGACCTCTCTCCGAGTTATGGCCGTATAACTCATCAAAAGGCCTTGCGGCACCTGTGCATTTTACTCAGTCTTCAGGGCCCATAACTCCCTTTACAGTCATCGGACGGGTCAATAAAGATATATTAGGACAAGAAATCTTTTATTGGACTCCTCTCAGCCAATTAGAATGCTTGGAATGCAGTCTATACTCTCTGTTATAGACCTCATCCCAAAGAGTCTGACTTGTGCTGCAGCCTGACAAACAGCCCAGGAACATTCATATTCTGCTCTGTAAAGGCAAAGACACATCCACAGTTTAATTTCCCAAATAAACAACAGTGAAACACAACATTTGTAAAATTTAATAATACTAGTTACATGTTAGTTAAATTAGCATTATAAGTTACTTGTATGTGAACATTTGTTCGAAGAATAAAAGTGCTTTCGTTTTTAGTTGCACAGTTCTATGTCCCAATAGCCTCATAAACCTTGAGAGGAGTCATTGTATCTTAGGATAAGGAAGCTTCCACACCTTAAACCTCTGAACTTCCTCCTGGGCAATACACTGTGGTGGCTTATTTGCCAGCCATTTTGACCCCTCCCTTTTCCTATACAGATTAGACATAGCTGACATCATTCACTCTGCTTACAAGCCCCTTCATTCTGCCATTGGGATACTGGCCCATAGGTGGTCAGTAGACACAACCCCAACAGAATTATCATGTGAATGCTGGGATGGAAGCCTAGATTTGCAGATCAGTACAGACATATGCAATTTGTTACAATGGGCCTCCAAACTCGAGTCCGGGTCCTCCTGCAAAATGGAAATTACAGGACCATTCTGACCTTGGAGGGCCTGGTAATTCCCATTCATGGGACCTGGACGCGGTACTTCCCCATTCCCATTTGAGTCCCTATAGGCCTCAATGGGAATCGGGAGGATGGTAGCAACGACCCTGTTAATAACGGGGCCATCGCTGCCATCCGGTACTGCTCGCTGGTGCTGCTCTGCACATCTGGTCTGACCAGGCGTGCAGACCGGCCCCCGCGAGCAGAACTCATAATGTTGCGTCGAGGTAACAACAGCGGCTCCGGTAGCACTACCGGCTCTCTTGTTGCCTTACCGCAACACCTATAATGAGTCCCAATGTCTCATAACACTGTGACCTGCATAGTTAATATGTAGTAAGCTTGGTGTTGTGAGACTGTTAGGGAGGATTCTCCAGAATGGATAATTTTCCTTACCTGCTGAGTCCCTCAGCAGCTTTGCTGGATTTCTAGGATTTCTTTTTTTTCACCTGCTAAGAGTGTGAACCTTTTTCCCCCACTCTTACATGTGTTTTGCTGTATGTTTTACATTTTTGTGTTCATAGACTATGGAGTCTCACCTACTCCATAAGCATCATCTTTTTACTGTGTGTCACACTGCACCTTTAGTGCAGTGACACAGGGTTGTCTTTTTCAGACATCCCATTCTAAAACTTAATTTTCTGGGGCTGACTACTGTCCCCCAGAACATGTAAAGTTGCCATTGCCTTTATTAGTCTTTTTAAAATCACAGACCCAGTACAAACTATCTTACATAGAGTACTGGAAAGGGTTAATAGTTATCCCTTTTTGTCTGTCTCTCATGGAACATTATTTTGTTCCCCTTTCTTTAAGATTTGGCCGGTGGCAGTGGTATCTACCATTTTTCCCCAATCCGAGGACTTGTCCTTCTCTACTCCTTAAAGTAACTTTTCTTCCGACCAACTGCGTTTTGAACTCTTGGCAAAGACTTAACCGCAAACTACTCTGAACTGTGTGATCCTCTGAAAAGACTCTGAACCATAGACACTGGATCAGGCCTATTGATTTGAATCCTCAATGTAGCAAACCTTTTCTAGATTGCCCTGCCTACTTACTTGTTGGTGCTGCTTAATTGTGAATAACCATGTCTTTCCCTCTCTTTTAAATTGCTGGAGTGCCATTTTGTTCACACTTCATTTTGAGCTTAACTTGCCCAGAATTCTTTGGGTGTGGTGTAGTATATTAAGATTGTGATTTTGCTGCTTTACTTTAGTGATCTGTTTTACAAATGATGTGTAAATAAATGTATATTCTTTTACTCAGAAACCTTGAGTCAGTGTTTGCTTGAACCTTAGTAATTGCTGTCCTTTGTGTAACAACTTGATACTGTTCACTTACTCTTCAGATAAGTCTGGCTGCTCTGTTACTGCTACCACTTTAACTGTGTAGTACAGGCTTGTACCAAAGATGAATTTGTACTGTCACTTGTAGTCTTAATTGTTTGTGGTGTTTCCAAAGGGTACTTCATATGATTCTGCCTAACAGAGACTCATTGCCTGCGGTGCACTATGTAAGCTTTGCTCATTTGGTGGTAAGCGAGAAAACATTGCAAGTCAAAGATCCATATCTAGCGCCAAATGAAATACACCAAGCCGGGTGCACTGAGCATGCATGGATTAGAGGGGCAGAGCACATCTCTTGATTTATTTTTAAATGTAAAAATCAGTCACATGTAAAGTGGCCTCCTTAAACTGATAGGAAAGCAGCCGAAACAGTATGATGCATTGCGATTTTGGCAGTCATTTCACAGCAATTCCATGAAATTACAATCAAAATCGATCGCCGTCGTTGTCACTCAGTTTTGCGTAATTACCACACAGGATTAGGACTGCTGGCGAGGCCATAAAAATCACCTTTTTTGGAGTACATATGAATCTGTGGGTTGTTTTTAGGACTCACTGAAAGCGGTAGTTATGCCAAAGAAAATCTGCCAATGTTTGCACTTAAACGGTACGATTTACCACCAGTAGTTTGCTGGAGGTAAATCCTTGAGTTCAGAGTTAAAACTCAGAATTCAACGCTGTGGTAAAAGCGGCAGTAAATCCGTTACCACAAATAAAAGTGGTACTTGGCCAATGAACTTGTCAGCAGGCCTAGTGCATTTTTGCTTGAGTAGCTTCAGCTAGAGAAGGCCAGTATGGACCTTCTGGCCGGAGATGGGCGACTAGAACATTTGAAGCCTGGTTGGGATACATTCCTCTGAATAATGCGCCCAGCAAATGGCAGCATTTGCTTCTGAATGTACTGAAGCTTCTGCAAAAGGAGATGACAAGGATGTGATAAAAAGGTCCCCAGGCACCTGGAGACAGAATAGCCTCTCATTATTTTCGTTTTTTATATTTTTTTATTTTTGCAGTAAACGCTGCTCCTCTTTTATGCAGGCAGAACGCGCAGTGGCTGAGGGAGATTTAGAGCTGCTTGCTGTCTGAGAGGCGAATAAGGTGATGCCATTTCTTCTTCCATAAGTGCCTCCGAAAGCACCCAGCGCTTCCATTCATGTGGGAAGCGGGAGTTACTCGCACCGTTTATGTTCATTTTAGCCTGGGAAATTGAAATAATCAAAGTATTTCTGGGGAAAGGAGCCATGCTTAAAGTTATACATGTTCGTGCCATTACCTAAGGGGCAGAGTGAAGAAAAATAAATTGTGTTCAAAGAGACGTGATGCGCACAGAATACAAATGTGCGGGATTGTGTGCCAAGAAATTTCTGACCATGCATCGACCATCCGGTGACCACAGACGATAGATCATCATTTTTACCCGAATTGTTTATTTGCAGAGAGAGCCCATACGTGGCTATTTACATGGACGTTTTCTAGCACACCGGAGTTCAGATCAAGTGCAGAAAGCCGTCTGGAGATAGGGTGGCAGAGGTAGGCAAAAGGGAACGTCGGTCCAACTTGAATTCAGTCGAAATTAAAGCAAACCCACATCAGTCCTACTTAGACAGGGAAATAACACACAGCCATGGCTGTGCCGAGACTGATATAATGATATCGCTGTGCTTTGGTTTCAGCGCTAAAAACACTTAGGTCCTGATTCATTGGAAAACGCTTTGTGAATAAGGGCGCCCCTTAAACCGTGTATGGTGTATCCGTGTCCTGCTTTCCAAAGAATATGAATATTTCAATTCCCTTTGGTGGAAAAACCTGCAGCGGTCATCGAGGGTGATGAAGTGATCACTCGCCTTCATTTGCCATCAGCCTTGAAACACTTGTTTAAAGGCGCGTTACAAATGCCATATCATAATGAATAGAAAATTACAAAGTTATTCCATGCAAGGTTTGCCAACTTTTAGATTTTACGCAAGGGTAACTCTTAATATGCAATCCACAACTCACAGGATGCCAGAGGAAATGATGGCACAGGAAGTGGCATCACTGGGACAGATACATTGAGGTTATTAAAAGGCACCTGGGCTACACCTGAGCTCCCTCAACACCTATGCTGAGCTGTTCACAGTGAAAGGCAATATAATGGCTCTCCCATGCTAAAGTGGCTTTTCCTGAGGCTTAACATGTAAGGAAATTAATGCTAGGAACAGTAGCACTAGCCAACATTTGATGAAGAATATACGGTCCAAAACAAGGTATTCACAACATAGTAAATCTCTTCTACAAAAGTAACATTTCTGGTGGGAGGTTTTAAAAAAGGGAAGAGGAAACAGCTATGACAGCTATGGTAGGTTTACAAAAGCCCAGCCCATGTTTAGACTTACATAGACTAGATATTCTGTCGAGATGCAGACCTTTGAACACACCCACTTGCAGCTGCACCAAGATCCAACTGTACAGCCTCATTTGTGTGTCCATGTAGCACTAAAGTTTTAGTTAGGTCTTGATGTGGCAGAGACAATAAAATGAACAGTGCATGACGTCACCTACATTCTTATGAGACATGGCAGTTCACGAGCGGGATTCATATATGATGACCTGCTAAAAATTAGTAACAGGAACTTCCTTCTGCTTTGCAATATCAGGAAACATACCACGTGTAGCCCATGATTGCTTCCGTTGAAATCATCGTTATACAAATACACAGTATACAGTATAGTGACAGCTTGCTTGTCGGGTGACAACATGTTCATTGCTGGCCATAATTCAATACTATGGGCCTAATGTCAAAGCTCGTACCTTGCTGACCATCCGTTCCTAACTGTTATTTCTGAAGAAGTGTACTGGAGACATGGAAGCAGGAAGGCCTTTTTCATATTCGCTTGTGTTCTTCAGGTTCCAGGTCCATCTCTGAAGCAGCGGCTGTGGTTTTGTGATACAACTCTGTGAATGCCTTACAGAGATGTCTGACTATGCCCTTACATTCTTTTACCGTGGCAAATTCCTAGTACATAATGAGAGGTATACTGTTTGCAATGCAGTGTTGACTGCTTCAACACGAGAAAACATTACTAAACACAGCTGGAGATTATACACTGTGTGAAACGTCTGTACCTGGAGTAGGTAGCCACTTACCGTGTTCTCCTGCCACACACTGATTCTTCGGTAGTTCTTCAAGAACGTCAGTTCGATGCATGTAGTTGGAGCTTGCTGTTTTATGAGAGGCAGCTCAACCTGGTAATCGGGTTGGGTGAAACGGCTCCAATCTGCTACTCCTTGCTCTTGACCACTTTAAATCCAGGCAAGGTGCTTGGGTGAATTTCTGATAAATGCAACCAACCAAAAAACACATTCTTGCACATAGGCACACATTAAGCTGAATCCTGCATTATTGAATTTAAGTTGTGTGTGAAACAGTAAATACAGATTGCCCTTGGTTCTTCTTCTTGCACTAATATTTGCAAACCTTGTCGGTGCTTAGCCATGTCGGAGGATCCAAACTAATATGGTCCAAAACCATTTGCAATCTTGAAGTTGAATCTTAACAGGACATATTTTAAGATGTCAAAAGAAGTGATGTGGCTGTAGTACTTGACATGTTGTAAAGTCTCCAAAACATTCCAGCACCTGGAGATCTTTTTGTTGCTATGTTGAAGCATACTGAGGTCTGCTCCATGCTGATTTGTCAGCAGTGTTATCTAAAACAACAGAAGAGAATTCAGCCTCATGAATCTCCTTCATCAGCATCCGAAGCAACTCATGCAACAGGATGGACCACATTTCATTGAGAATTGGATGCCGCACCCATTTGAAACATACTCTTCAAGCCAGGATTTCTACTTGAGGGCATCCACCTCAGCATGAGGTGCCAGCAGGCGCATCATACTGGGGGCTTGATGGGTATGGACCCGCATAGCAAGACCGTCATGGCCCAGCAATAATAGAAATGGAAGTACCTTAAGCAATGGTCTTCTGTTGTCCTTCATCTGCTTCATGTGGCCATCTGAGCAAGGTTCCTCACTATTAACATAAGGCAGCACCATCATAGACCTCCAATGAAGATGGCTTTTCTGATGGCTAGTACATCCTCCATTATCTTCTTGAAAATGTCAAATCCACTCCCAATGAAAGCGTGATGCATCCTTATCCTTAGATGTTTTAAGTGGCATACCAATTGACCCTCAGACTGGCACATTTTACTGAATGTGTTCATCACATTGGAATCCTAATCAATCCAAATATGTAAGTGTGGCAATTTCTTGGTAATGCCCTTGCTTGGGACATTATGTTTAATTGGCTGTGCAGCTTATTATTGATTTGGTGGGGTTACTGGCAGCAGGGGCATCTGTGGATTCTGAATACGTTGCTGTTTCGCTCAAAGGTGTGATGCAGGGCATTGAATTTAAATATTATGCATTGTCTGCCACATGAGAGAAAACCTGCTTGGCTGAGCAGGTATTGTAAGGCACTTCCCCTTGAAGAGCTTTTCTGTTGCTTAATTGTCACTAATATTACTGCTTCTCTGCGTCAAAGGTTTGGGCTGTGGTGTTGTGAGAAAGAAATACAACATGGAATCTTCTGATAAAAGCAACCCTCAACATTAAACCATCAAAGGGGCATCCCCTAATATGGCAAAGAAGGCACATAGCTGTCCGTCCAGGCAGCACAGTGAGACCAACACAAACTTGATTGAGTTAAAAAGGAATGCTTTCAATTTGTGAATTTGTTGTATCTGAGTACAGCACCGAAATGCCAGGCAATTCTCCTGTGAACAAGAGTACTGACAGCAACCCCAGACACGTGTTTCACCCTTGTTTGGCCACACCAGTAGGGTGGAGCAGCGCCTCTCTAAGAGCAGTGAGCAAGGGGTCAACAGCTGGATTACCCTAGTAATTTAGGGTGAGACCCAAAGTTACTTTAATTATGCAAAAACAAGTTGGGTCCTGGGAGTTCCTCTGCCGGCCATTAAATCCAGGTTTCAAGAGTCAAACCCATATTCTTTAGCTCACTATCTTTCACAGAGGAGAAATAACCATAAAATGTCAGTCTTTGTCCTGCGCTGGGGTAGTCCAGCACCAAAAGGCTAAGCAATTATCCTCGAAACAATAGTACAGACAGCAAACCCAGACACATGTTTCGGCCTTGTTGGGCCTCATCAGTGGGGTGGAGGTGTGCCTCTCTAAGAGCAGTGAGCAAGGGGGTCCATGTCTGGATTACTCTATTTAATTATGCAAAAACAAAGGGGGTCCTGGGAGTCCCTCTGCTGGCCAATAAGTACCGGTTTCGATAGTCTTAGGCATACAATCATGAAAACGAATGTTTTGCTTAAATAGAAGACAGTAAATGCCACGAGCTGTGATGAGTTTCCAAAGTGAACAAGGTTATCCTCAGTGGTTATTGGGTGTTCTGTTGGGAACGATATGGTAACCATAACCAGCTCAAAATTATTATCCCTTCCACCCTTCTGACAACTCATCTCACTGCAGAACTCCCCTACTGAAAAACAGGTTGAATACACAATGTAATGTAGACCACTCAAAGGCACATGTCTATAATCATTACCGCTAAGCACCACACTTATCTACTGCACAGCCACCAAAACAATTCTCCACACTCCTTAAATGACTCTCTGACAGACAACCACAGAACCATATTACATTAGCAACCAGTAGCACACTTTAACCACATCTCTGGAAAACATACAACATATAGACAACTGCACACCACAGAGGGCCCTATATTTTCAGATCTGTACACATCAACATGGCAACAAAGAGGCCTTGGCATGGTGTGAGGCATGTCCCCCCCTCCAAGAAACCATGAACATGGCAGATGGTTCACGGTGCAAGTCTCCATAACAGCATAAGACAGAACTGCAAAGGGCTTCAATACTTCCCCTGTGGGGCAAAAACAAGGATGGCCCAAGCAGCTTGTGTAACAGTGGAGGACATGAAGCTTGCTGCTTCCTCAGTAGGTCCTCTAGGCTGGAACACGCTGACTTGCTGCTGAAACCATATATTTGCCTCTCAAGTCGAGTGGTGTGGGCACGAGAGAAGGCCCGTGAAGCAATGCAATTCTAGGCGACACTTTGGCAGGCACTAATAGAGTCGTATGAGGGGACACCATTTGACCCTATACATTGTTAAATTGTCCTCATTGCAGGACTGCACTAGTTTCCTTGAAACATGCACTGCACGCACAGTAAAGCAACCTGCCAACATGGAATAGGTATAGAAACATTCTGAACCAGAAACAAATCATTGTAGCTTTATTTTCCATATTCTGGATGGAAAGGTACACGTTCCAGAATGCACAATGATCCTTACATTCTCATGTTTTCTTCACTGTAATTGTAGCACTTTAAGACATACACTAAAAGGGTTCTGTAAATAGGTCATTTTGACCTAATGACTTTATCATTTGACTATCCACAAAACAAACCAACCCTTTATTGCATGGCAAGGTAGGGGACTTCACGGATGTGATGTCATCTTTCGAAGGGAGCATTATTTTCACAGTCACTTTAATAGTGCTTGGAAGCAGGCATATTTACTAGGCTACCCCAGGTATACGGGGTCTATCATTTGGAAAAGACCCTTTACATTGAAAATTGCCTAACATTAAACCTTAAGAAATGCACTGGTGAAAACAAAATAAATTGAAAAGCAACTGCAGGTCATTAGTAAGGTGCTGGTCACGTGGGTTCTGACTCTGCATGTATGAGCCTGCTTTGATGTGGGTAATGAATGGGTGAGAGAAGCTCAATTATAAACACGTATCAGCGGAAACATGTGGACGAAAACGTCACAAGGGACCTCCGATTATTATAGGCAGGCAAGACAACACTGCAGCCCACTTTACCTCTGCGAAACACAAATAAATAAAATAACCTAGGCCACTGGTCAGGGCGATGCTAAAGGGAAGAACAGCTAGTGCAGCATCCCCAGGTCCGTGTCTGCCATGCCAGTGATGCCATTCCTTAAGATAAACCAACAGCAGCGAAATGTGGCTTCTTATCTGGACAGAAGGCACGCAGTGCACTTGCTCTTCCCTCACCTCGCAGGGAGGCTGATTCTGGTTAATGCTCAGCCTATCAGAATGACTCCAGTGAGCGCCTTTGCAATGCCAGGCCACGACGGGCTGCTTCCCTGCCTGCGCTCGTATTTTTATTGAGGTCCTGTCAAAGGTGAGTGGCTGTGGTTGGAAAGTCCATCATTTGTGGGCAGGCTGCGGGTCACTAAATGAATGTTTGGTTTTGCCTCTCTATGGCCCATCCATTATCCTCAGATCTGTTGAGAGGGAGAACCCCTCCCCAACAGGCTTGGTGGAGGGGCGGGGGGCGTGGGGGACTCTCAGCCCACACAAAGTTGGCACCTTTGCCTGGGGGCAGCGTAAGAGGCGAACACTCCTGGGTACGTATATATTTTTACTTTGCTACATAATACATTTTTAGTTTCGGCTGTTAGGTGTTGTTTGTTCATGTGCCCACCCATTGCCTGCCCATTGCCATGCTAATCCCTATTGACATTCACACCCATTCTTGGCTCTGCCCGCCCAAAAGACCTCCTCATGGGAACTCTTTGAGCTCGCTTTAATCAAGCCCTTCCATCAAACTTTACATTAAAAGTGCCTGCCGGTGTTTGTTCAAAGCAGTCTTCTGAGAGTTCATGACTTTATTGCAGTTGTAAACACCCTGTTTTAGCAGGCCTGCCTTGAGCCACTCGATTTATAAGCACTGTGTGTGTCCTTCACTGAGGTCCTGTTAAAAACAAGCATTGGAAAAGCCACTTAAACATTGTTTAAAACAAGCATTGGCAAAGACAAGATTTTTGGCTTGTGCATACGTGTTAAGCTTTTGCCAGGCACTGATATACACAATGCGGGAAACGGGCAGCATATCATACATATAGTGTAATAAGGCATAACAGTTTATGTTTAAGTAAAGCTATGTGGCACACCTTGTAAATCTGCTACTTGGCACTGGCATCTGAAGGAGACAATAGATGGTGTTTATGTAATTTATGAGGCTTTTGTGCTCTAAACAATATGCAGATGAATGTTAAAATTGTCACTTCAATCAGTGGGATGTTATGTTATGTTAGTGGGCTTGCTATGGCACAGGGTTTGACATGTATACGCCATCTTTGGTGGAAAATTCAGTGCACATTTTCTTTTTATAGTAAAAAGGAGACAAGTCTCCCTAGGAACAAAGGCTGGAAGTAGAGGCTGTGGACCCCAACACAGAGTCTTGTTGGGTTGCACTTGCTTGTCATTATCTGGTTCCTGTTTGTTTTGCGTTGCATTTGCCATCTGCATATATTCATAACAAAGGCAAACCACACATTGCCCACAACCGGCTTCTCAATATTTACCTGAATTCAAGAAATCAAAAACTAAATAAAATAAGTGAATGGTTCAAGGAGGTTTATTTCATTTGTATGATGAATTTTTGTTTGGCTGCTGTTGAAATGCAGATTTAATCTCATCAGGAATACGGTGCATCCTCAGGATTAAGAATGATTAAAGAGCTTCTTTGGATTGTCTTTAAATCGTACAGGTAGTAGCCAGTTTGCAGAGATCTCATATTGCTCCATTTCAAGTGTAACGTGTTCAGCTACCTTTGTTTTTGAAGTTTACAATACTTTGCATTCTACTACTTATACTCCTATAAAAGGAAACTAACACTACAAGTAGATTATTACTCTGTAGGAAAATAGAAACATGTTCTACTGCCGATCAAGTCAATTTATTGCTTCAACTGAATACACACCTATGTCCTAAAACAGACTGGTATTATGTTGTTATGTGGTTGTGTCCTCCTATGTTACTTTGGGAGGTACTCTACAGTCCTTATGCTAATTGTTCACTCCACTTATTCATTTTGGTTTTTAGGTGGTGCTCACGTACCACTTATAAACTGTAATTATGGCAATGGAATATGAGATGCGGGAGATGGGCTGTGAGGAGCTACACACGGTTTCTGGATATTGTTTGTTTATTTACTCCATGCCAATCCCTATGGCCATTGTCACCCCCAACCTGCCGTTCCCCTTTAAAAACCCATCTTTGAGTTAGCACTATCATGCAGTAACATCAAACTGTATCCCATGCCTACTGGAACCTGAAACTGTTGGCTTTGACAAAGCTTGTGTTTATGGACTTCAGCAACAAAAGTGATTTTCTCAGCAGCATGTTGCAACTCTTGACACACTTGGAAGGAGGTTGGCTGGGAGGTTTACAGTTCTCCTAGTGCAAGGTAAAGGGACCTGCGGGGAGAGGAGTTCTGACATCACATTTTAAGCTGTCACAATGTCCAGACACTGACACTAAGCACCTGATTCACAGAGCATTTTGCAATGGGATTGCACCATTATAAATCGCTTCTGTGAATAAAGCACTTAATAGTGATTTGAAATAATACGCTTGACTTTTCAGGTTATTTTCATGTGCATTTTCTCCCCGAAGTTCATAGTCATTAACTAATAAGAAAACACGTATATCCTGCCTTGTGCATTTACTGCTTGAGGCCACTGAGGGTGGAATGACGTCAAGTATTAAAGGAGTGGTGTGGGAATTGGGGGCTGTGCTGCATATTGTGGTAATAATAAAGTACTCAGTGATGCAGAAAGATAGGGAAAGTCACCTCAGAGTTCCTTGACCTTATAAGGAAAGCCTATCTTGACTTGCAATTGCCTTCCCACATACAACGGTGGGAGAGGCGTGGGTGGCGGCTTACTCATATATTATAAATAATCTAGTGCATGGGCAGTTTAAGGTATTTTGGACTTCATTACAGGCTTGGTGGTAATGGAAAAACAAAGTACATTTTTAATACCCACTGTTTTTTAAAATAAAACCTATTTACAGGTTGGAATCACGTGGGATATTGGATGTGTGCGTTTTGGGCGTGGCAGAATTGTTTGCGGCAGAATTGACTGTAGTCAATTTCGCTGTGAAACAAATTTTGCAGCGGCCAAACTCCACACATTAATGCCCCCAATACATCCCCACCTTCCCTGCACTTACCTTTTATACGTCTGCTTCCTTCTGACCCTGCAGCATCAGTTCCGTCCCTCTTACGCAGGTCGGATCCGACGCTGCAGGATCCCCTTTTCTTTTTTTTTTCCTTCTCCCCCACCTCCAATCCTCAGGAAGCGGGGGACACCCTTCTACCCCCAAGTCTATCACTGCCAGACATGGGTAGCGGGGGACACCCTGCAACCCTCCTCCCCATGTTCAGTAGTGATTACTCAATTTGATCGATAAATCAATCAGATTTCGATCGATCGAATGGTACTGGCCAAATTTGGCCAGATGCACCATTTGATCAATTAAAATCGATCCAATTAGGTAATACCAGGATATATACATCAAGTGGTATATAGAAAATTTAGTATGGGATAAATACAGGACATTTACCATATGCAGTATATACACACACACATGTACTCTACTTCAGACCTCCAATACATTTGAATATCAACTGGAAAAAACAGAACATTTGCTAGGCATTGCAACTAGAGTTGCAATGCCTAGCAAGCATGTTGTGGAATTTGCAAACAAGTAACATGAGCTCTATGTTAAGAATAATTAAATATTATACAATTCTGCAAACATTATTGTCCCCAGTAAGATACACATCAAACCCATAGGTCTCTCACCTGAGTCTAGAAGAACTGAGCATGTGAATTAGGTATCTTGTTTAACCAGACTGGAAGAGGGGTGATCTCCTAGATGAAAATAGAATCCCCCTGAGACTCCCCAGGCGACCCGGCAATAAGATTGATCCCCGGGAGAATCCCAGGGAAACCCTCACAGGGAATAAAACCCAGAGGAGCTGCTTGAGTACGTAGGCTCCTTGGCAGGTCCGAGTGATCAAGATGTATTATCCGGGGAGTCTGATGTAGAACGGAATTGGCTTTAGAATTTCTGATCCTGACCGGTGATGTCAAAATGACTGGTGAGGAGAAAGAGATACAAGTGGTTAGATACCAACTAGTAGAGATAGAAGATGTCGATCCAAAGTCCAAAATTCCTACCAATGGCCAGGAAGTAAGGGTGATATCAGAAAGAGGAATGAGGATGTTCTGGTAGTACCGGAATTCTAGGTCAGGAAAGTAAGTCAGAGTACAATTACCATCGACCTATTCTGAAAACAACTCCAAGAGAGAAAGTAAAACAGAAAAGAAGTCTACCTGTGAACAACCGGAATCAATCCTAATTAAGTTATCTCTTGGTAGAAAAAAGGACCTTGTCAGATCTATAGAAAAAAATAGAATAATTCAGAAAGGAATCTCTAATACTGCCAAGGCAAGTAAGAAAAATACCCTATTAGAAGAAGTAATAATAGTCTACCCGAACAAACACCGGTAAGGGGTGATTGTTGCAGCAGAATCTCAAACTGGCGAGTATCAGACTCAAGTGTTCTTTTAGGCTCCAGCCGTTCCAACCGGATCGAAGAAACTGACAACTGCAAAGAGTTTGAATGTAGGAAAACGATGTTAAGAGGAGAAGCCTAAACCTGCATACTGATACATACAACTACACACAGGAGCAAAGAGTAAGTCAAGGATTTTGAGAGAAGAATTCCCTCACACAGACTCACGAAGCATTTGCAGGCTCCTTGGAGAGTAGCAACGCATCTTCTCCTTGCATCAAAGCGTTGATATACTGTGAGATCAGTACGCAGGGCGCGGAACGACGATCCATTCTGGGTGTCAACAACTAGACCGCTATTGACAGTAAGGCGGTTTGTGAGAACAGCCATGTTGGAGTCAGGCGCTGTCTCAGGAATGCCGCCCGCCATATTGAAGTCAGGCGCTGCTTCATAAACAGCGCGAAGAGACATAACACTCTAATCCTGGCTTCTCCATTTGCATAAATGCATCTGATCCTTGGTAATCACTTTACCTTACAGAGTGTACTTAGTTCATTTATTCTGTAAAATGAATTTTGGAAACTAGGTGATCGCTAAGCACCATATTCCATCAAACAAATAATTCACAAAGGCAATTCAAGTCCTAGTTACAATACCACATTAAGGATTAGCTCTGTTTACCTTATGGTTTTGATGCCCTGTTGCCATTCAATGAATTACTTGTGTTAGTTATATCTGATCCAGATTCATTTGCATGATATTGTGTGTCATTCTATGGCTGTTGTCCAGAGGTGCAAACATGTCTGCAGCCCTGAAAACAATGGGCTGGTGGTGGGCTCAGTGGTAGCTACTCACCTTTTAAAGTGGGGAGGCAGAAATAGTTTCCCTGAATCATGTGAGCGAGCAAGCAAAACATGGATTCATTAACCCAACAAGCCGGTTTGGGAGGATTAACCATGATGTGGTTTTAAAAGAATTGAACACATTGGTCGATTTTATAGCTCATTTTGTTTGAGAAATTGAATAAAAAGCCTTACGATTTGCAGTCAGTTCTGAAGGGGAATACAATATGTAATCAAATGCTTGTGATGTTGGGTCACTCACATGTTGTACTCATATATAGGCAGCAAATTATGAATTATGTATAGATCTATCATAACATTGTGTGCACAAACAAAACCTAAGATGCACAGTAGAGAAATATATATGTACATGTGTGCTATATCACGGACACAGTGCCTGATACAGTTTTCCGATCAGGCACTTTAAATCATGTCCATCAAAAATCATATGCACGTAGACATAGCCTTGACCTAACAATAGCTCACTATGAACACATTTATGGTGTGCACTTACAGGAGTGATATAAAAGTGAGGGTATCTCTTATTTGGTGTTTGGGTTAACTGACTGCTGAAATTTGAGCAGATTGCAAGTCACTAATTGACTCACGCATAATTTCTCAACTGTCAATACTGTAACGTGACACACTTTTTGTAAAAAAAAATGTATCTTTCTGATTTGTCTCTCTACCCATAATATCTCTCCCGTGTGCCTTCCCTTATGTCTGTCTTTCTTACTTTCCTATTTGTTTTTTCTGTCAATATTTGTTGATCCTTATTGCATTATGTGAAAATCCTAACATTATGCATGAACATATTATGTTTGGCACATGTTATTATTATGTTGATTCGTTTTTGAAACAATTTTGTGTAAACAGTCCGCTCTTGAGAAGGACCGGGGGTAAGGTCGAAACATGTGTTGGCAATTGGGAATTTGTTCTAGGATTTGTTAACACGTTTAACTTACCATCAAAAGTTTTTGGGACTAGAGCCATTCAGAGGTGCCATTGTGTCACAAGTAGACATTGCGCCATTTTTGGTTTGGCCTATTAAGTGTCGCTTGCCACACCTATAAGCCAAACCTAGTGCATTGGAGTACAGTAAGGGAGAAATGGTATATGAGGCGAAACTCAATGCTTGTTGGTATGTTTTGTTATTTGCTCACACATTGACTGCCCATGGCCCTGCTAATCACGATGGCCACCCCCACCAAGTTCCTGCTCCTCCACGCCCAAAACGCCTCCTCACGGGAACTCTTTGAGCCTGCTTTAATCTAGCTTTACCATTAAATATTGCACTCAAAATGCCTGTACAAAGTACTCTTCTGAGAGTTAATCACTTAATTGGAGCTGTGAACATGCTACTTGTATAATAGACATTTCTTACCACTTGATTTATAAGGACTCTGTGTGTCCTTCACTGAAATCCTGTTCAGAAAAAGTACTGGCAAAGCCACTGAAGTCCTGTTAAAAAAAACATTGTCAAAGCCAACATATTTGCCATGTGCATTGGTGTTAAGCTTTTGGCAGGCTATGCTATTAGATTCCCAGGTACTCAGACCATTTAACTTGCTTCCATCAATGAATGGAATACCATTGTTGTTGTGTCTGGCAAGTGTTGTGCCCATGCCCACACAAAAGCCAAACTGTTGATATTACCAATGTTTGCTTTTAAATTGGTAGCTTTGAATTTTGTGGTGTAGTTAGTGTTGAAAAGTAGATACCTGAAGGCAAATGTAATGCATGTAACATATAACATCATTAAGAACAAGTTAATATTTGTTAAGTTAATTCGATAATGTTGCTATTCAATTCATTTGTTGAAGTACTTTATGTGGTTAGGTACGGGTTGGTGTATTTTAAATGTAACATTACTCAGAAAATACACCTCAGGTATAATTTTAATTGGTGAATTTTGATGAAAGTAATACTACGTAAGCATAGTCTAAGTTTGCAGGTAATCGCTGTTTATGAGTAATGCAATTGTTGTTACTTTAAAACCAACCACTTGTGGGTGTTACATGTATGGTATAGTGGCCCGAAGTTGTTGTGAAACACAATGAAATATTGGGCCTTCTGTGGTGAATGCTTTTCCACCAAGACACATATGTGAAGGTGGTTAGCTTACAGTTATTATGTTCATCTGCTATGTTTCTTGGAAACATCATTATGACATATAGACCTCTGTATCTTTTGTTATAGTGGAAAGAAGGTCTGCTTTGCAAAAATTGCACAACTTGCCATGATTTGCAATTTTTAGAAGTTGCTAAAAAGGTATATTACTACAATTTGGTATAGATATGGTATACATTATTTTGCGTACAATCTATTGATTGTGGCAAAATAAGTACTTAAGCCCACAGACCACTACAGCGGAACCCCACACCACGCCGCACATAACTGAATGCAGCGACCTTAGAGAGGGAAGGTCCGGGGCCTGGAGAGCAGGTAAATGTGTGTGTGTGTGAGTGTGTTTGTTTGTGGGCAAGGGAACAATGTTTGTGACTGAGGTTGAATTGTCAGCAATGCATTTGAGATTCAAATTAGCATTCCACATGGTTGCAAAAATGGATTGTAAGCATTTATTTACTAGGAGGCTTCAGCCCTTTTGATATTGCATAATTCTTGGAAAACTTGCCCTTGAAACTGTGTCTAACAGTAGACATGAAGATATTTGCCTGAACTTTGGTGGAAACTGGTCTAGGGAATCCCAAACTACTAGTGTACCATGTGCCTTTGTTTCTGAATCAGCATTAGCAGTATATGGCACAACTTTGTTGTTAGAAATGCCTGTATTTTTCTATATATTCTAAGATGATTCTATCACTCTATCACACTACCACCAACTCATTCTTCCTCATCACTGTTCCCCATTACCACAATCTCACTCTTCATCGTCAGAGTCCCTCAATGCCACCGCATCACGCTTTCTCGTTGCAGTACATCACTAACACCAACTCACTCTTCTTCATCACAGTCCCTCACTACCCCAATTCACTCTTCCATATCACAGTCCCTCACTTACTCCACCTCACTCTTCTTCATCACAGTCCACAAGTACTCCAGCTCACTACTCCTCATCACAGTCTCCCACTAACTCCACCTCCTGGTTCTTCATTGCAGTCTCCCACTAACTCCACCTCAGTCCTCTTCATCAGAGTTCCCATACTAACTCCACTTCACTCTTCTTCGTAACTGTCCCCCACTAACTCCACCTCACTCTTTTTCATCACAGTCCCCACTAATTCCACCTCACTCATCCTTGTCACAGTACCCCATTAACTCCACCTCACTCTTCCTCATCGCAGTACCCGACTACCACCCATCACTCTGCCTTATCACAGTTTCCCCCAAACTCCACCTCACTCTTCTTTGTTACAGTGCTGCAATATCACCACCTCAATCTTCCTCATCACAGTGTCCAACTACCACACCTCCTCCTCCTCATCACAGTACCCAACTACCCCTTCACACTCTTCCTCATTACAGTACCCAACTACACATCTCCAGTCTTCCTTGTGACAGTCCTCCACTAACCCCACCTCGTCCTTCCGCTTCACAGCCCACCACTACCACCATGTCCTTTGTCCTCATCAGAGTCCCACACTACCACCTACTCATTCTTCTTCATCACTGTTCGACACTACAACAATCACACTCATCCTCATCACTCTTTCTTGTCACAGTACATCTCTACTACCAATAGACTATTCCTTGTAATGGTACCACACTATGACCAACTCACTCTTCCTCATCACAGTCCCTCACTACAACACCTCACTCTTCCTCATCACAGACCCTAACTAACGCATCTCACTCCTCCTCATTACAGTTCCCATCTACCCCACCTCACGCATTAATATTTGAGTGTGCATGCATGTGAGCAAAATGTAATGATGGTGTCTCTGACTCAGAGATTCTGTGTAAAAATACATTCAATCATGCATTTTGTTTGTTGGGGAGGGTGGGCTGCACAGTGCATCACAAATATGCAAGTTAAGTACAGTTATGTTGCTGATATGGATTATTGGCACAGCATCATGACAATGAAATTCATTAAAAATATACATATATTGTGGGTGCACATTTCATGAAAGTGAAATGCAATGCCAATGCAGACATGTTTTGGGTGTAGCTTAATGAAACATATGTTTCCTCACAAGTATAGCATATATTGAGGGTGCATCATCATCATCTCTGATCGACCCTCCCAGGTCAGACTGGGAATCTTCCTATCATCTATCTCTCTCTCCACCTTTGGTGTTCCACAGGGGTCTAACCTCTCGCCTTGGCTTTTCAACCAATACATGGCAACTCTCACCCACCTCATTGCCATTTTCTGCTCAAATTTCCAGTGCTACGCTGACAACACTCAACTCATTTGCAGGCTGCCCTTGGCCACCTCCTCTCTCTATCATCTGTGATTACATTACTGCCATTCAAGATTGGTGTTCCACCAATGATCTTTTTGTCTGAATCGCAGCAAGACTGAGATCTTTCTCATCCGCACACCTTCTCCATCCTTTCCCCTCACTCTCTGGCCGGCCTCCCTTGGCCCTCCTCCTACCCCTTGCCTGCGAGGCTAAGAACCTCAGCATCATCTTTGATTCCACATTTTCCTTCTCTGCCCTCATCTCTGATGTCTCTAAAAAATCAAACTTCCTACTGCACCTCCTCAGAGGTACTCTGCCTTTTGTCTACTTCCCCCAGGAGCTCACTGTCTCCCAAGCTCTGGTTTTCTCTAGGTTGGACTATTGTAACAGCCTCTTTCTATATCTACCTCCCTCTACTCTCCACCCTCTTCAACTAATACAGAACAGGACTGCGAGACTTGTCCTTGGCCTCAAGCCCTGGGATTTTAAGTATTTCAATCAGGTGATACACCCTGGTCTCAGCCTAGTATGCAGTGCACAGCTGAAATACTTATTTTATTATGTCTATCGGTTCAATATTCTGAGTGATATACCACTCATATCTCAAATACCCCAGGTCACAATGGTTGGTAAAGGTAATATGTATTTATTTATTTAAAATTCAAATCAAACATATACTTTTGATAGGGAGCAGCAATCACCAATGTTGTGACAGTAACAGATAATAAGGTAGGTAATGCACTTAAATTCACTCTTTAGCAACACCGAAGGAAAACACCAGAGAAAAGAACACTTTTGGCTTGTTTGGAAAGATAGCACTTAAGTTAGGATTTCCCCATGCAATATTCCTCAACCCACAAATAAACAATTCTAAATAGATATAAGGAAGCAGCAGGTAATCAGGGATTAGGAATGATAAACAGAATTTGATATCTTACACTTTAAAATGACATGCGGAAATGGCTGTGTATAACAATGAATGTGTGCAAACATCTTTAAGTCAATGCAAATCTCTATGGGAGCAACATGGGAAAGATACAAAAAAAAACATGAGCTATAGTTTGAGCAAAAGTAAACACTTTGAATCTGAATGGAAGTATGAAAATAATTTAGAACAAAAATCACACGTGTAAAACTTTGCAAAATTTCGGATGCCCGCTTAAAATTAACCAAATGCTTTTTAAGAAAAACGGGTGAAATACACATTTTGATTTGGGATGTAGTTATAGGTCTTAGGTATAATCCAGAGTTGAAATGAAGTCTCTAGCTATTAAACTGAGTGAGATATGCAATGTTGAATGAGAGGCGTTTTTAGAAAAATCCGGTAGGGAAAACAGAAAAGAAATTCAGTTTGGACAAGAAAATATTTACTATAGTTTTACTCTATGACTAGAGCTTTCCGGCTAGAATACAAAGGAGGGACAAAGTAAGCTCTGGAGTTGATTCATGACTTCAACACCAAATCCCCACTGCTCACCCCGGCAGAAACAGTCGGAACACTCGAAGTAGGATGGATAACTTAAGATTTACACAAGATAAAAAGGACTCCAGAAATGGCGCTTAGCAAGATAAATCAAAGACAAGATGGCAATAAGGATTCTGACAATGTTACAAGTTATTAAGGTAAGGATAGAATGGTTTAGGCATAGGGATGAGACAAGGCAAGGTAACCTATGGTTTTCTATGATTCCTATTAAAACTTACCATCCACTTTAATTTAGGATTTTGGACCATCAAGGGTTCTGGTCATCACACGAATCAGGTCTAACCAAGGACAGCTGGGCAACTCGGGCGGGACAGGATCATCTGGACTGTTCTGGACTGGTTACTGAAGATGAAGATCAGTGGGATGGCGAGTTTGGAGCAGGCCTGCATTTAGTAACAGCAAGGCAGACTGGATCAGGATTTTCCCTTGAGTTTTGGGGATTTTTAGGATTTGAGGCCTAGCTGAAAAGAGTTCGGCAATGCATAGGCCTTGGCTTTGCAATGAAAATTAGGAATCAGGATCAATCAGGATGAAGAAATCAGGAACAGGACACCACACAGGAAATCAGGAAGAAAGTCAGGAATCAGTGTCTTTGTGTTGTCAGGTTCCCTTATTTATCATGCCAAATGACATCACTAAAGTATATGGCAGGGCAGGCTTAGTGTCTACACCCATAATGCTAGGATTGGGCAAGAGCATAGTTTCCGCCTTGCTCTTCGCTGATTGGATCACAGCAAAGGATGTCATGTTATGGTGTTACTTTTACAATGTCTGGAAACCTCCCCTAAATCCTAGAGCCAAAATCAAATTTTACCACACATACATATTTATACAGTGATAACATCTGAAAAAAACAGATACACAGGTTACATATTTTGTGGGTCATATTTCAATCCAAACCCCATGTCTGTGGGACCTGGTTTAGCCTTTCTGCTACATTTTGCCAATTTTCCCCATGAAAGATTTGGCCTAAAATTTCCCAATGTTGTACATAGATGTGCATTTACCCCTGGGATCTGTATACAAAATGATATGTATGCAATATCAATACCTTCCCCACAACCTGTCATTCTTTACATCTTCTGTTCCTTATGCAGTAGTGAGTTCTACCAAGTCTTCACAGAAAAAGCATACAATTAGATTTAAAACTACCAACTTTCATAGTTTCCTCATTCTTGCTGCAAAGTTAAATGTCTTGAAAGTTCAGTGACAAAATAGGCTTTTTAAAACCAACATGAAGTCCATTGTCACTTATCAGTTTTTTTTTTCTTTTCCCCAACTGCAAGCAAATGTCAATTATTTTGAAGCAGGATGAGGGTCCTCTCCCTTGACTGAAGTTTCCTGCCCCTCCCACTTGAAAGGTGAGAGTCTTAGCCTGCTATTGTCTCAGCCTGGAACAAAGACGAATGTCTGATGACTACTTGTGAAGTCCCTTTGTACTGGGTATTCAAAGCCTCCAAGCAAGCAATTAGCCTTTCCTGTGCCAGCAGTTTATGAGGTTTCATCCTTTCTCAGGGCTAACACAAGCAGAGGAGGTATTTTTTTTTAAATATAGTTTACCAATTTATCCTGGGTTTAGCTATTATTTTCTCATTTTAAATCTTGACTGAAACCTATGGAATCAAAACAATTTATAGGAATACTTTTACCAGCAAGAAATATTTTTACATTTCTAAATGATCATGCCTTTACACAATAATGTACTTTTAAATAGGCAATATTTCTCTTCATTCAGGAAAAAGCACATTTAACTTATTTCTTTAAATTCAGTTTTCATCTGTGGCCAATATATACTTTGTACAGCTCTAGTTTCTACCTTGGGTGCTGGAGTTGTTTGCAGCATGGATACATGTATCAGGCATCTGTGTATAGTCTTTCTCTTACAGCTGATTCTTTAGATACACTTGCAAAGTTTTAGCTGCATTTCCTGTGTAAAATGAAAAACACAGTCCCTGGTTGCTTTTCCAAAGATACTTTTGACAGGAGCTGTCATTCAAATGAGCAAAGAAAACAGTTGTGGCTTAGTGGGTAAGGTTTGTCAAGGCAACAAGTATATGAAAAAAGAAAAAGATTCCTATATCACGGTTGGACAATAGTGCTTAGTGTGTCGCGTCTCTCGGAGCTGTGGTCTGAAAAAGCCACTCAAAACCACTTTGAAATTAAAAATGTTGCAAGAAATACTCAGATAGGAGACAGCGCCAAATGACACTTTCCAAAACCAAAGTTAGTTTTATTTTGTAGTTTTCCTTGTTGATAACACATGTTTCGGCTCTTAAACCAGTCTTTTTAAAATCAGGGCATTGTTTGCTGTTGCTCTTTTGTTATCAAGGCCATATTTACAAAATGATTGTTATTTTTTCACATTTTCAAATCATAGTTTCATATCACATTGAACATAAAATTCAAATGTCAAATCACAGAGAAATTAGGGTTGGAGAAGGGGAGGATTCATGCGTTTCGCATGAAATTATCAGTTGTAACAATATGAAGAGTTAACAAAAGGCTATATCAGGATATGATATACATAAAGAAAGAAACAGCAACAGGATGAAAAATAATAACAAAAAAATAATAAAGAAGAATAATAAAGAGAAAACTAAATAAAAACAGTATTAGTTGCGTGTTCTTAAAAGGTTATAGTTTGAAAGTTGCACAGAAGTGTCTTATAATACCATTTTTGTGTTAGCCGTTGCAATTCCCTTATGGAGGCTTGTTACCGTATGTAATGTCAAGTTGGCTCTTGTCAATAGTTGGGTTAAATCCCTTCAAAATTAAATGTATTCTTTTAATACACCAAACTAAATAGATTATTTGAGCACACTGGTTTCCCTTTCATTCAAAGGACCGTATTAATTATTTTGGCACACTTATAATCTCACTAGGTTCCGTATTTTATTTGATAACACTGTTAGTTAAAGCACATCTGCTTGTGTATATATAGTCAAGCATATATTAATGCCCTCTGCATTCTGTAGTTATATTTAGAACTCATAGTAATATGTTAAATTCACTCATTTCATTTTGCACACTTTTTCTACTTACATTCTTTAGCATATCATGTTTAGTGTTGCCGTTAAATAAAAATGTATATCTTTTCACTTCCCGCATTTAGTTAGCGATCAATAATGTTTGAGCAGGTTTCTATAAATCACATGTAATCTCTTGAGTTAGTCCCGTAAACCGATGTAATGGTTCACTGTTTCATATCATTGAACTACTGTTGTACCCGATGTGCTAATCTGCAGGCACTTTTAAAGTCTTAGTTTGTGGATAGTCCCTTACCTGAGCTCTGTTTTAATGGCTTTCGATCGCGTACTCCTGTTTCCTAGAGACGCGGAACGCCACTGAAACTGGTTGTTATGTTGTTCCTTGAGTGTTGTCATAGTAACCGTCTCACCAGAGTCCTTTCTTAGTGTTTGCGAGCCTTGTTTGAAAGGCACACCATGTTTTGGGTTATAGTAAGTGTATCTGTATGTATGAAGTGACTATTTCTACCCCGTTCTGGACCTGAGTCCTTTCTTAGTGTTTCCTTATCATGTAGTCTAAACAATCCATCTTGTATTTAGCCGTTATTTTGTAAGTGGCTAAGACATAACATTCAATCTGCCTGATTCTCTAAGATGATTACATCGATATTCTAGGTGTGATTACGATATTCTAAATGCATATTAATAGAGTTTTTTCTTAATACATTTTTTACTCGCCATATTATGGTATATTGATCCTAATATATATAATATACAGTTCTCACAGCAATATTACTGAAATTAGCACACAGAAGCAATAAAGGCCCCTATCATGGTAAAAAGAGAAAGAATGTGTACTATAGAAATGACACTATTTCATTATCTGAATTCAAGCCAAGGATAGTCGAGTTAAGTTTACAGATCATCCTTGCCTCAGCCTGCCTTAATGATTTCTCCTTATTTCCTTCTCTTTTTCCCATTGTTATTTTTTGAAGACCAATGAATCTAATTTCCTCTTTGTTGGCCATTTGGTGGTGTTTCTGCCAATGACAAGATAGAGGGAGCCTTGGGTCTTGGCTCCCAATTGTTGCCAGATGTTCACGAATCCTGGTTCTTAATTCCCTGATAGTACTTCCAATATATACCAATTTGCATATGCAGATGATACCATATACAGCAAATGTTGTCTTACAATTAATAGATTGTTGTATCTTGACCTCATTATTGTGAACGTCCTTAAATACATTTGTTTTCTCATGTGCATATTTACACATTGTGCAGCTTCCACATTTTCTAAAGCCATCATTGGGGGAATGTAACCAGGTTGTGTGTTTGAATGTTTCTATGTCAGGTAATAGCGAGAACTCAATTTGTTCCTCAGTGTGTCTGCCCGTCTGTAGATTATTCTTGGTTTGGGATCCACATAGTTCTTGATGTGTTCGTCTAGCTTCAGTAGATGCCAGTGTTTCAAGAGGATCTTGTTCAATAATTTGTGATTGCTACTGTACTTTGTAATAAACCCTACTGTGGGTTGTTCACATGATTTTGTATTTTGTACCAACATCTGTTCTTGTGTTAGTAGCTTGCTTTTATTTTTAGTTCATTTCACTCATTCCTCTGTATATCCTCTTCTTAGAAATCTGCTTTCTAGGAGTGTGCCTTATTTTCAAATATTTCAGTATTTTGACAATTTCCTCTTGCCCAGATAAACTTTCCGGAAGGTATATTATAGATGGTTGATCAGCTGCTGGTGTGTAATGTCGAATTGTCTTCAGTGGGTTTCCTGAAGGTAAATATTTTACGTTCTTTATTGTCTGTATAGACGGTAAGATCAAGAAAGTTGATTGAGTGTTCATTACTGGTTCCTGTGAACTGTATTCCATATGTATTCTTATTGATCCGATTTGTGAATTCTTCAAATTCAAGTTTGGTACCATCCCAGATGATCAGGACATTGTCAATAAATCTCATCCATTTTATTAGCTCTTTCTGATATGCCTCGTCTTGATAAATCACTTTATCTTCAAAGAAGCCCATACAAATATTGGCTAAAGGGGGGCATATTTGGTGCGCATTGCCACTCCTTTGGTTTGTTTGTAGTAGCAATTATCAAAGGTAAAGATGTTACATTCAAAGGTTAGTTCCAACATTTCTTTTATCATTTGTATTTGGTAGTAGACAGATGATGTGTCATCCTTGAAGACATGATCTATTGTCTTTATTACCCAATGGTGTTGTATTGATGTATTGATGTATTGATGTATAGAGTGCATCATTCAAATGAGGCCAGGTTCCTCTGGGACACAATGAATGATCCTGGGAATTGCAGGGCCTTTTTAGCCACAGTGGTTCATGAGAAACTGATGAATTTAGCACCAAGCAGCACTTTTTAAGGTTGAGAAAGTGACATTTTAAAGAGGCATTTTGGGTTTTCAGCACAATGATGCTGCCTCTTTCACTTCACTCCATGTTAAATGTTGCAGAGCACACTGGCACGTTCCTGCAGTGAGTACTCTGTTCCACCCCACCTGAAATGTGGGTGGCATGGCGGTGCAGCCATTTTCTGGTTGTTACAAAACACAGTTTCGAGATCGTGGGGCACGCAGGAGTCAGTGCGACCATTTTGTGCTGTTTCTTGCACCAATGCAGTAAGGTGATGTAGTGAGGCGCATCTGAGTGGGTCAAAATATCCCACAGATTTCCCCCAACTTTGTTTCGACTTCCATTCGTGGGGGAGTCAGGCAAGTGGGATTTTTTTTCCTTTCTTGAAAAGCAGGTTCAGTCAGGTATGCGTCCTTCTTCAATCAGCGAATGATGTGACACGCTCTCCTCGCTGCCTCTGGGTGGAATGTGGAACGATACCCCCAGCCTTCTTTCAGGTTTTCTTTTCTGGTGTGGAGCGACACTGCGGCTTTCCTTGGGTTTCTCCTTCTGGGTCCGCGAGGAGGCCCTCCTTGGTTATGATGGCATAATCAGTGCAAATCTATAAAATAGAACACAAACCGGTTATGACAATTTTTCCACTTACTGCCCTCCAATTGGGATTTCAGCAGTGGGATATACATGCATTCAGTGAACATTGAAATATTTCTATGCTTCAGAAGTATCCCCCACTGGGTTTTCTATGGACTCCTCTATTTGCTGCAAAGTGTGCCTGGGGTGGCAACTCATTAGCTGATTGATGTGGATCCATTTTTTTTCTGTCAAGTCACCTTTGGGGATGCAGATTCTGCAGGTGAGGCCTGGGATAGTGCCCTCTCCTCCATTTCTGAACTTCCATTTTGTACCGTAGCACTAGGGCTGACCGGAAGGCTTTCTTTAGGATTGCCAGGACCCTGAAATGTACTCTCCAGTTGGGACTGGGCTTGGCAATAACTGGGATCCAAATAACTCTCGAGTCGGTTGAGGATGTGACTGCCCCTGTAAAAGGCAGAAGGAACACCTCGCACAACCCAAACATTATGTGCTATGCTTTTATCACCTCTAGAAATTTTGATCATACAACTGCTAAGCAGAAGATGTTTGGAACAGGGAATTTCCAGGCCCCATACCCATTGATACACTGACTCAACGGCGGGTAGGGTCTGGTCTTTTGGGAGTTTCTTGAATAATACTTAGCTGATGAAGCTTTCTTCGCTATTCAAGTCCACTCGGGTGAGGACAGACTCCTTCCCGTCATTTAACTGAGTTGGAAAGAAGAGGTGTTCGCCATTCTTCTGAACGCCAGCTACACTTTGTGCTGGTTGGTTATCAATTTTTGCTATAGAATTGGGATTTTTAGATTGTGAATTGGTATAGAATTCCAGGGTATTTCCGTTCAGTGCGGAATGCCACTTGAAACTGGAAGGAAAGTTGATTTGCAGAAATGGAGAGAAGTTCCCATCACCAGTTTGTTGTCCCACACCAATTATGGTAACATCGGGTATTTCATTATTTTGAAGATGAAACTTACTTTGATCTGGTTTTAGTTCAACCATGTGGCATGTGCCATTTAGACTAACATGGTTGACACTCTGTTTTAATTTGACTGGCCTGTGAGTCTGGGTCCAGAGTACCTTATTGACACAGTCTATTAGGGGGGACAACCTTCTCAGGATGTCATTCCCGAGTAGAAAGGGTGTGCCCTCCGCATCACGACTATGACTGGGTGTTTCACCTTGTGTCAGCCAATTTTAATTTCCAGATCTGCAGTCCCCTCGACTGGAATTTCATTCCCATCTAAGTTCTGAAGTTGTCCATCAAGAGGTGTGAGAGGGATCTGGTATCTCTCCCCCCTTCGTGAATTCAGCTGATCAAAGGCCCTTTTTGATGGAAGAGTTGCTTGGGATCCAGTGTCCACAAGTGCTGACACTGTACACTGCCCTTGTATTTAGACCGGGGCATACAATCTTCCCTTCTTCCCCTCAACGGAGCAGAGATAATGTGCATTTTGGGGCAGTTGGTTGGTCAATTTCCTGATTCTTGACTCCGACACTGACGTAGTTTGGGCATGATTCTGTGTGAGAGCTTGGGGATCTGAAGAAAAATGTGGCAGTTGGATATTCCGGGTGTTTTGGGCTCCCCTTTTTCTGATTCTGGGCTGCCCCCACCCCTTTTTGGAGGCAGTCACCAGAATAGGTATGGGTAGTGTGGTTTCCTAGATCATCATTCTGGGGTTCAATAATGGGTGACTCTGACTCAGTCCCCACATCCCCCCAGTCTTCATTAGGATCTCTTGGGACCATTTTTCTTTGGTAGGAGTTCCCCTGTCCTTGAAGGAGAAGAACTTTTTTCCAGAATCCCCTGAGGATCCCTCTCCTTCAAATTGTAGGAAACTAACCTCCACCACAAAATAGGCCTTTTTGGGTTATTTATTTCTCCTACCTGCCCTCTGTTCCTTGGGTTGCAGACTTTCGGGGGCAGGAGGTTTTGGTTCCGGTCCCTGGGTTTCCAGGGGCTTTTCACAAGTGGGGAAGGAAGCTTCCTCTAAGGGTTTACACCTCCCTTCCCACTGTGCCTCCTCCTCTGGAACTGGTGAGTTGTCGGGGTAATCTCCCTGTCATTGTTCTGGAATACCAGACCCTTGGTTTGTGGGGTTCTGAGCCACCATGTTCATCTAAGGGTTCTGCTGAACCCTCAACATGCGACCCAGATCCTGGGACAGGTTTTGGACCTGGCCCTCCAGTTGTGATACCCGTTCTGGCTGGTACAGGGGTCTCTGGTCCATCCTAGGTGAGTCACGGGAAGGGTAACTATCCCTTCTCCCATAGTACCCTGGGTTTCGAAAATGTGGGTAACCTTCCACCCTTGGCCTCCCCTCTCCCGGATTGGGCTGTCTAGGCTCTGGAAAGTGGGAAAAGAAAGGAGGGTTGTTCTGTAGGTTAGGATTTTGAGGGTACCGGGGAAAGAAACTCAATCCGGCATTTGGGGGATTACTGAACTCCTGCACTTTTAACTTATTTCCTTGAATTTGGTTTTCATCTGCAAAAAATATACACTTTGTACAGCTCTAGTTCCTTCCTTGAGTGCTGGAGCTGTTTGCAGCATGTATACATGTATCAGGCATCTGTTTAAAGTCTTTCTCTCACGGCTGATTCTTTAGATACACTTGCAAAATTTTAGCCACGTTTCCTGTGTAAAATGAAAAACAAAGTCCCTGGTTGCTTTTCCAAGGATACTTTTGACATGAGCTATCATTCAAATGAGGCCTGGTTCCTCTGAGACTGAATGAATGATCCTGGGCATTGCAGGGCCTTTTTAGACACAGTGGTTCATGAGAAATTGATGAATTTAGCACCAAGCAGCACTTTTTAAGGTTAAGAAAGTGACATTTTAAAGAGGCATTTTTGGTTTTCAGTACGATGATGCTGCCTCTTTCACTTCACTCCATGTTAAATGTTGCAGAGCACACTGGCACATTCCTGCAGTGAGTACTCTGTTCCACCCCACCTGAAATGTGGGTGGCAGGGTGGTGCAGCCATTTCCTGGTTGTTACAAAATGCAGTTTTGAGATCTTGGCGCACGCAGGAGTCAGCGCAACCATTTTGTGCTGTTTCTTGCACCAATGCAGCAAGGTGATGTAGTGAGACGCATCTGAGTGGGTCAAAGTATCCCACAGGGATCATATCTCTACAGCTCTGAAATCTCTCCATTGGCTCCTAGTGGATGCAAGGATTAAATTCAAAACCCTCTGCATTGTCTGCATGGCTTTCTGGGGCCTGGGTGAAAAATATCTTCAGCTATCCCTTCGCAAATTCCTCGCCTCTCGAGCTCTTCACTCCTATACCTCTAACTCCCTCTGGGTCAGTCATTTTTCAAAGAAAAGAGCTGGGGGTAGATCTCTGGCTTCAGCTGGGGCCTCCTTCTGGAACAGCCTCCCTGCCACTCTAGACTTGAGGAGAACCATCTCTGGTTCCGGAAACAGCTCAAGACCTTCCTCTTTGCTTCTGCCTTCAACCCCTCTCTGCTGCTGATCTATTCTCTCTTGGCAACGTGCACCTGGCCACCCTCCGTCCTCGGGGCCCAGGTTGCTGCTCAACCTGCCACCCTCCTACACTGCCTCCGGGCCACCCCTTGCACTGGGGTCTGTATCGGTACCGATACATTCCCCTCCCTTTTTATTTCTTCCTGCACTTATCTGACCTACCGTGTCTGCTGCCTTAAACTCAGTACTTACCACTTGCTGGCTGCACTACCATTGTTGTTGCTTTTATTATTTATTTATTATGTTTTATTCTGTTCTCTTTTTGCTCTGACCTTTCCACTCCCCCCATGCTTGGACTTTTCCCCTCCCCCTCTCCTATGCACCTGCACGTCCTCAATATCACGGGGCCTAGTAAATTTGTTGTTTTGTTCTCTCCTGTCCCCCTCCTTCGCCTTGTCGTGCTCTGAAACACGAGTGTATGAGCGCGATATAAATGAAACATCAATTCAATTAATTTCAATCAAAGCAATATTCGGATTTTTTCATGGTGCATCTTCATTCAAACTATTTACAGTTGCACTGTTGACATTTATTGCAGGTGCAGCTTCACAAACGTGTTTTATAGTGAAAATGTTGACATTAAAGGGATTTATTGTAGTAATGTATGCATATATTGCAGGTGCAACATCATCAAAGTAATACCTCTTCCCTATGATTGGTCACTCAAGGTATTTTGGAAAGATATTAAGCTAAAAATATTCACCAATCATAACTGACAATGGATAATTTTTTTATGCTGGTGATTGTGCCCCCTAATGAACCACCTGCTCTCTCCGGTATCAAAAGCTACCTCTGCCACTGCAATCAGGCACAGATAAACTGTCCCACACTCATGCACTGAGAGCATACAGACATAGTCACACATACAAATGCACATATAAATTTGGAAAGCCGTTGCGCCTCTAGTTTCATACCCCTCCTCACTCTATGTCCACCTGCATTCACAGAATAAACACAGCTTAGGTTCTGACTGCAATGAGAAACAGATTCTGTTATACACAGTAGAGTTTCTGCAGCTTGATGTGTTCACACCACTGCCATTAAGTTTGGAGAAAATGTGTCTCTTCAGTGCGCGCTTCACAGCAGACCAGCTGGCATCGCTGTTCTTTGACAGATAATTAAGCTCCTCAAATTCTCTTTATAGGGGAAGGAAGCCTGCAGACTGCTGACTCCAGCAATAACCCGCAAGAGCAGCTCCAGAGATGCCCAGTCAGAGAAGGTCTTATGGAAAGATCTTACGCACTTATTGATGCATGTTGTATTTGTGTAAGATGTCTATTGATTTGCGTTATTTTCATTTAAAAAACATTATTCTGTAAAACTCAGCATGATGTATTGTTGCTACGTGATTTGCATTAAAAAATTGGAGATTTAGGATAAAAAAAGAAATTGAAAGATTCCAAACGGTCACTTGCTTCCCAGTATCGCAGATAAACAACATGTTCATGCTTAATATGGGGGCCGTTATCTTTTGAATCCAAGTGTGTTTTGCTGAATGAATCATATGCAGGCTTTAAAACCTGTCTTGCTATTGACTGATGACTAAAAGATTGGGATTATGTAGCGTTTTGGGTGGCATTTTCAGACGTCAACATGCGTTTCACAACTCTTTTGAACACATGTAACAGGCATTCGATATGAACCAAGCCGGATGTGTTTGAAATGTGTTCCTTTTGTTTCCACCTTTTAGGCACACTTTTCCTCGGCCTAGTACTTACAAAACAAAATGAGGTGTTTCACCTGGTCAAAGGAATGTGTTTTTAAATTTTTTTTATTTAGCACCTCCCCTTCCAGTTCAGTGCCCATAAGAGGAGTATGCATCCATCATTCCTCCTGTTGTTATACCTGTCATATGTATTGCTCAGTTGTAGGACCACTGACAAGCATTGGATCGAAGCAACAGCTCTCTCCACGAAAATCTCATCGGGCCGGGCTCAATCCACAACTGGGTGGTGAAGCTGAGGTATCAAATCCCAGGGGCTCTGCCAGGCTTTGCCTCTGGTTAAGTACATTGCCATGCAAGATCTCCTCCACACCTGGCTGGGGACGGTGTCCTTGCAAACTCCCGTGGGGGCAGACCCGGTAAGCATATACAGCAGAAATCTTTCTCGATGCTCTGAAGGATCTGAGCCAGGTAAGACATTATCCTCACACTGTGGAGAACGGTGTTACCTTTTAACATGTTCTGCACATGGGAATGCATGTGATCCTAGCACTTCCCGTGCCTTGCTGGTGTGGTTGAACCACAGCTGGGAGCTTTGTAAGTGGAGCGGTTATGTGTCCAAACCCCTACTGCTGTTCGGTCACAGGTATAGTTTGTCAAACTAATCAGTTCTCTCGTGCAGTGGATCATCGTCTGGTGACAATGCCAAGACACTTCCGGGGGGGGTGGGAGGGCGTTTGGGGGGTGTTAGCAGAAATGAAATGGGATTGGCCTATCCTGAGCTCTGTTAACATATTGGTCCAGGGTTTGGAAGTTTATAGTTACTGCAGGACTTATCATTCTGAGGCCCCAGTGACGGACCATCAGCGTATGCCCTCTTGTGATGTGGGCGTAAAAGTACCAAACTTTCTGGAGTATGGTCTGGTGAACCACAAAGGCTCACTCAGAGAGTTAGTGTGGCCAGCTTGGTGGCAGGATATGTGGTCGGTACTGAATCAGAGCATTATATAGTGCGTTTATTACTCTGAGTTGTACTTGATGGCTCACGTACGTACTCGGTACCCCACTGTACAGACAACGACCTCCAGTTGAAAGAACCTTATGGGTGGTCAATGAGGGCCACAGACTCTAGATAATTACATTTGTAATCATTGGGTTATTGTCCAGTAATATTCATGTGGTTTCTGTTTTCCAGTCGAATGAGCAACTCGAAAACTATGTGCTGGAATGACAATTTCCCATCGTATTATCTGTCATGACCATGCACGGTTTTATTTACAAAGGCAAGGACACCTTGGCCTTAATTACAGTTTTGCCAGTATCCTGCCGGTAATTCTCCGCCACACTATATCCCGGTATTGCTGCGATATTAGGGGCAGCGGAAACGCTGATCAGTTCCCATTACATGGAGTCCCACAGGACTCCATGGAAGGGGAGTGCCAGAAGGACTCCATGGAATGGGTGTGCCAGAATTACTGGCACTGGTAGAACCGGTGACCAGTGATTCCGGCAATTATTTGCCGATAGGGGCATGAACTCCCGGGAGGTGAGGCCTGTCGGTAGTTCACTGCCCCTACCACCAAACTTTTTTTTCCCCCGGTCTGGAAAATATGCCGGTGCCAATATTACCGTCATTTTTTCTGGCATTTTCTCTAGACCATGGATCTTGTAATGAGGCCCCTTGCATTGGTTTTCCAGGTCATTTTGCCACTTTCAACTGAGACCACCATTTTCAATTACTTTAACCTCTGGAGGCCTAATTTACAAAGTGTTTCTCATTGTGAATGTGCCATTGTAACACGCTTTTTAAAATCAGGCCCTGAATCTCTTCCTTGAAATAACGCTTGGGCGAGAGACATTTTTATAGCAGGCTGAACTGACCAAATCACCGTTGTGTTGATCAAATCAGGGTGAACCGCATTACATACCAGGGCAGGTATGATATCTTTCAACGACAAATATGTGTGTTACATTCTAAAAATGGTTTGCTGAGGGTTGGTGTCATCACCTTGTGCATATAGACTGACTGCACATTGAGCGGTTGTCCCTGTTGACAAGGGTGATAAGCAGTACATCCTGTATGTGCAGCCTGTTCTTGTCAGAGGCATCCCTGTGTCTGCTTGGACAGGCACATAGTCTGTCATTAGCCATGTCCTTTCAGTAATTACCTGCAGGTAGCTGCCCTGTGCAAAATTCTGGGATTGAGTTATGCCATAGTTGAGAAACGTACTGCTGAGCTGTGGTCAAGAACATTGTACAACCACGTTTGCCTTTGGTGAGGGATATGCATTGTCAGCATCCTGGGTCATTAATTCAATGATTCGGTCACCTGTTGCTCTTCCCCCTGCCATGCTCTTGCATTCATGCGTTTTATAATTTCTATGAGATGGGTTTTGTTTCTTGTTATACTTCAAAATGGCAATATTCAAGGGCAACATGTACACAAGACCTGGATCCAGTGAGCAGGATGATATCTTGATCCTTCTTGAGCAGCATATTTTCCCATTGCCCAAAGGATTCCCTATGCATCTCGATTGTGTCTCGCCTGTAGTGTGTGGGATACGCTCGCACACCCCTTCAGGGATTGGGATATGCTGATTGTGGCTCTCTTTCCTATGATACTTTTCATCAGTAATTATTACTTATACTTGCCACAGGAAACCTGGGGTTTTGATGGGGGAAAGGTTGATTCTGGTGGTCTTGCTTGGTGCATCTCTCTTTGGATCTGTACGCTCACAGGTGGCTGCACACTTTATGAGAGATTGTTCTTATCTTTTTCTTTGAGGTAGTCATGGCTGTGCACCTCCAGGTGGCATAAGGTATTCCTTCAGTGCTGGCATTGTCATGTGGTATACCCAGTTACTTCTAGTCAGGGCAAGCAAGCTGCTCCACACCTTCGAATTTAGGGTTCATGGGCGAATCATGTCAATTTCCTAACCCAGTCATTCTGCTTTCCCGTAGTGTGCTAATTCGACTTTTGTCTGCGACTGCATTCTGCGTGAGATCCCAGAGATATACGTCACTGTCATAATCAGGGCACCCTAGTGGGAAGTTCCTCTTAGGGCAATGTCTCATTACCAGCCGGACCCATTTTTCCAGATCCAGGGAGTGTTTGTGACACCATATGCATTGATATGCTACAACTCGTGCTCACAAATTTGTCACAGGCTTTGTATGAAATGGATGTTTGTAGTTTTCTGGTTGCCAAAGCCCATGCTTGGCCATTCCTTATGTTGTAAGGACTGGGAGGTAGACGAGGACATAGGGGTAACCTCTAATTATGTATGTTCATTTCCATTAATACTTGTCCTACTCTTCCGCATCACAGAATTTACATCCTGCTCACCCTCTCTACTGCTAGGAGGCTGCAGCAAATTTAGGGCAACTTTTAGGGATGGGTGAAGCGGCTCAAGAAAGTTTCAAGCCATCTGGAACTCGGGCACGAAATGGTAGGGTCTTTCAAACCAGAATACAGATGTTTGGTAACACTGAATTCTAGTATACTGGGCTAGTATCACAGAATTCAGTATAGCTGGTGTCTAAGTAATGATACAATATGGATATACACATTTGTGTACATGAAACAAATGCAGAACACGCACCTTTTTTCTTTTGCATTCCTTTTGGAAATGTGCAGATCACATTATCTAGATGGGTGTTTGTGCATTTCAAGTGGGAGGGGGCTGTGTGGCAAGCGCACATGATGCAATGGTCAGTCCCTTGTATAAAGTAGTGTCTAGAGCACATTCCCCTTCAAGGGCCTGGAAGCACATTTCACCATATGCCCTGTTTGAGAGATAGAAATGCAGGTGACATCGCAGTTGTTTATGCCTCTGTGGATCCATTTAAAAGAAGATGCATGACAGAGCTGACTTCTCCTTACACTTATTCCAAATCAGCGCTGGGGAATGGGACATTTCAAAGAGCATTCCAGTTGTGAATTTGCCTTGTGCTATCAAATGCACATGAATGCACCTTTTTGTGAACTTGAGCAAAGGGGGTGAAAAGGAACATCTGAATGTGAGTGTCTGTGATACTCAAATTCAGATGCCATTTGAGAATAGGGCAGAGTTTTTTGCACAATTGATGAACAGTGTGGAGTGGTGAACAGGACGGGTAAGTCCTCTGAGTCTCTGTCTCTTGAGTGGGTAAGTCCTATGAGTCGTTCTCGCTGGTAGACGGGGTGCCTCAATGATCAGTGATGGGCCCTTTTCTATTCTCCCTGTATACATCTTATCTTGCAGCAATCATTTCTTCTTTTGTACTGTCTCAACATTTCTATGCTGACAACACTCAACTATTTCTTTCTATCTCTTCTTTTGCCCCAGAAATGCATCACAATATTTCTGCTTGTTTGGTTGCAATCAAATCTTCGATGTCCTCTCACTACCTCACCCTCAATACCAGGCAGACCAAAGTACTGTTTTTTTCCCGCCAACACTCTTCCTCCCCATCTTCCACCCTCTTTTATATACTTTCCCCCATCTAAGCTTTGAATCTCACCTACAGCACGTAATCTTGGTCTTTACCTTGACAAAAATCTTGCCTTCTCCTACCATATTTCACTGACCTCCCGTTCCTGCCGCTTTCCTCGCTACAATACTTGCAAAGCTCATTCAATTCTTACCTTGCAAGCCTGTTAACTTTTTATTTCTTCTCTAATTTTTTCTCGACTCTTTTACTGTTCGTCTGCCTTGTTTGGACTCCCTAACTCTCGCCTTGCTCCCCTTAAATCAGTATTTAATTCCTCTATTTGTCTCTTGTGTCTTCTCTCGTGTCGGGATTATATCACTTCTTCTCTTGTTGGCTGACTTTTTATTCTCAAATTAAATTGAATTTTCTTTGTCTTGTCTACAGATGTCTATGCGGCTTTGCTCCCAGCTATCTTACTCCACTACAATCTTTTTATATGACTTCTCACTATCTCCGCTCCTCTTCTCAATTTCTACTTCAGGCTCCATGTCTCTCTTGTGCTCAGTCTCGTTGTCGCACCTTTGAATTTCTTGCTCCCCTTCATTGGAATGCTTTTCCACTCTATGTCTGTTCCGTTTCCATTTATTCTCGATTCCGTGGTTCTCTGAAATCTCATCTGCTCCAACATCCTTGAGTGATTGTTTCCTGGATGTTATTGATTCTTCATTTGTATTGTACTGATCTGTATTCTATGTACAGCGTTTTGGTTTAAGGCGCTGAATAAAACACAAATACAATACAAAAATACAAAATACATTGTGTGCCTTATTTAACATGGATTGGATATGTATATATGCTCTTTTTACTCGAATTCAAGCTTAATTCAACTCACAATCCATCTGTATGGTGGCTCGAATGAATTGAGATGATTGAAACCTGTTCTTCAAGTGTAGGAACTGCTATTCCAGTCGAGCAATGTAAGGCTTGCCCAGCCCTAGGGTGAGTACGGAGTAATCATATTATTAACATTGAACTTGAAGGGAAAGAGTAACGCACAGGTTTTAAAAGAAAATGGTTCACAATCCTGTGACGAGTCCAAACACCTCATGCTGTAAGGATGAAAACAAGTAAGGGGCAATTGGGAGCAATGGGATCTGGGATGGCAACATACACTGGATACCCTATTCAAACGCATTTATGCACAACGCAAATACGTTTTAAATTTTGATGTAACCACTACTCTTTGCCACTCATTCCACAGGAACAAATAGATGTTTAAGTCAAGACACAGGCGCTGGCATTTTGCATAGCCTCTCTAATGAATCTGAATTGAGCATTAAAGAAAAACATATGCAATGGAGATTAAAAATATTGGATAGAGAAGTTTCTATGATCAATAACAACCAAACTAGATATTTGCCAGTGACTAGGTCCAAGCAAATCGTTTCAAATGCATCACTTACAAGTAGATGAGCATGTGTGATTGTAGGAATAGGGTTTGGCTATCTATTTTAATAAACTAGTGACTTCAACAATCAATTTATTTAGAAGAGTTTGAAAATCATAGTTTTACTAGTGACAATTCTAAAGCATATAATGTACTGTATTCTGTATTGTTGGTCAAAGCGCTCTCAAGGCAGCAGAGTCCTCTGCATGCATATAGCTTTATAAAACTTTATTCTCTTTTTTTTTTTTTAATAAGGTAACAGAATAAGGAGGAGAATACGGGAACCTAGCTCCAAAAGGGGGTGGAAGGCGGCGCCGCATATTACTGTTTTGACCAGTGCAGCGATATAAGTGAAAATAAAAAAGGAAATATGTATGAGTCTTGTATAAAGAGTAGACTCAGGAGATATTAGCAAACTCTTTTTCTTGTAAGAACAACTTTTTCAGAGGTAAGCCCAGAAGGGGCCCAGGGAGAGGTGAGTGTGGAGGACGAATGTGGGGGAAGGATCTAATATTTTCATAGAAGGGTATGGCTAAGAAACAAAGGTGTTACAGATATCTGTTTTATGTTCCATGTTATTAATGAAGTACGTCAGTTCATCTAGGTGGATTCGTTAAATGGTTTTATGGTTCATTTGTTTTGATGATCTTCATGAAGCGTTCCAAATCAGGCAACTTGTAAGTGGAATGTTTTAAACTGTGATATCATACGTTTTTTGCTAAGTTTATCAGCAACATAAGACTTGCCAATGTATTTTAGTGTTTAGTGTTACCACCACACACGCACGCAAGCAGTGAGCAAAGTAGAATCATAGGTGCAATTACACCTTTTATGCATATTTGTCAACACCTCCGTCTGTACAGTGAAAAGATAAAAAAGTATCATGACCAGTGACTTACTGAGATTAAGGGGAAGGGGTCGTCCCAAGTGTGGCCGGAAGGGGGATCATTTGTTAAAAAGGTACTAGATCATGTGACAACATATTTTTTAGCCAAATACAAGGGGAAACAACTCCAAATAGAAGGGAGGTCCTAGATCTCTGGAGGAATTTCGAATGTGCCTCCTGCAAAAAGCACAGAAAAGGAAGCACCATCTGAGGCGGTATCTGGCCCGACAGTAGGGAGGGAGAACGTGAGGGAGGGAAGCCCAAAACATTGTACCCCCTGCTAACTAGGCCTGCAGGAGGGTATAGTGACTCATCGTATTTACCACAGCCAAGTGCGCTGACAACACCCATGGCAGCACCCCCACTGCCTTATGATCCTAGAGGTTTTTACGGTCCCACATGCGCACCACCAGTAAACAATGCACTTCTGATTAGGGATGTAGAAGCACAACTGACCACTACACAAGCAGAATTAACCCGGCTAAGAACAGTGTGTGATAGGAGCCAAATGTTGCCAGGGGGCGGGGAGACACCATTGCCGGCCCCATCAAAGAACCCCTCCATTCTAACAGAGGATGAGTGGAAGTCTGGAGAATTCTTCTTCCACCTTAATAGCACCCCAAAAAAGTATTATGTGTAGATCAAGGGAGCGACAAAGCAAGTGACGAACAAGGCAGTGTAGCATCCGACAGAGAAGTAGAGATAGAAGAATGTTGGAGTGATTGAGATGAATATGAGGAAGAGCTGGCCGCAGCAGGCTTACCACCACTGCTGCGAAACAAGTCAGAAGAGGGTGAACCGGTGAGGGAAAGAGGTCAGGGGAGGCTCAGGAGTAGGGTAGGGAACAGGGTACTGACAAAAAAGAAAGGAGTAAAGGTAAGCAAGACAAAGGGGAAGACAAACTTACAGATGACCCTCATCCACAAGGGAGCGGGAAGGCCTCATTATGTACCTTGGGCATTGATGAATAAAAATAATTTGTTAAAAGCATTGCCTCTGCTGTCGGGAGGGGTGAGTAAATGGATATATGCCTTCGAGAAAAACATTGCAGTGGTCCCATTGGCCAAAGGAGACGTTAAAAGCTTGCTAGTGTCCGCTGTGAGTGATCAAGCAGATGGGTGTGGGTGAAGGCGGGGTTCCCGGGAGTAACAATCAATTGTGACTGCCATGACGGGTCATCTTTCAATAATGTAAGGGCCCAGGTGTGGGCCCTTACTGCAGTGCAGGGAACCTTCCCTGACATCCCTGATTTACACTCAGTGATGCAGTGCACAATGCACAATGGGGGATGAGGAAGATGCTGGGCAGTGCATTCTTTGAGTTCAGGACTATCAAAATGCACAGTGCTTTGGCAATGAGCAGCAGTTTGGCTACCCCCACCCAGGCAGTCCGCAGAATATTGCATGAAGATCTTGCCAACATTGATGTCAATAGCGCAATAATTCAATACATAGACCTTCTGATTTGTAGTGAAAATGAAGAGCAGTGCAGAGCAGACTCGATAACATTGCTGAACTTATTGGCACAGAAACGATACAAGGTGGACAAAAGAATGTTGCAGTACTGTCTGGCCGAAGTGTTGTTTCTGGGACCGTTAATATCTAAAGATGGGAAATTAATAATTCCAGACAGAGCAGCAGCAATACTTGCAACAGAAATGCCCAAAACTGTAAAAGACATGCAAAAGTTTCTTGACATATTTAACTATTGCCGAGCCTGGATACTTGACTTTGCAGCATACACATGCCCCCTACTTCAGGCACTCAAGGAAGCACAAAGGGTGGACACAAGAGATGATCACTGCATTTTACCAATTGAAAGTTCTCATTTCAACAGCACCCATCCTGGCGACCCCCTGAATATGATTGGGAATTCAATCTTTTTTCGCACTGTAATGGCAAACACATGACAGCAGTATTGACGCAAAAAAATATCATTGGGTGACAAGCCATTGGCCTACTACAGCTGCACACTCGATTCTGTGATGCAAGGGCACTTCGCATGCAAACATGCTCTCGCAGCCATCGCCTTCGCGATTGAAAAAAGCGCCACCATAGTGATGGGGTGGTCAATGAAACTATTTGTTGAACATTCACTGTTTGTCATACTCAAGCGATCGAAATCCACACTCATGAAGCAACGGGCTACAGCATATGAAATTATAATTTCAAGCTCAAATATACATGTGGTGCATTGCAAAACTGTAAACCCAGCCACTTTCATCACTGAGCTATGCACAGTAGAAGACATGCATGAACATGATTGTGCCACATGTGAGGGAAAGGGGGACGACATTCCAAAGACAAGCGAAAAATGCCCTAGGGGAAGGTTAAGTATACTTTGTGGACGGGTCAGCATCAATTGACCGAGAGACAGGTGAGAAACATGTTGGCACAGCAGTGGTAAGGTTGGAAGGAGAAAAATATGAGATCATAGTGCAGAAAAGACTCCCCCCACATTATTCAGCACAAGCACAAGCAGTAGAAATGATACCGCTATTTGAAGCGTTACACACAGAACGAGTGTGCGCAGTGACAATCTACTCAGATTCACTGTACGTGACAACCACGGTACACACCAGGTTATATCGAATGCAGAGAAGGGGTCCGTAAGGGCAGACTGGTCCCCAGTACATGCACAGTTATTAAATGACCTAATAGAAGTATTAGCAGAGACCTCAGTAATCGTTCTGGTAAAATGCCAAGCCCATACCAATAACAGTGATGTCATCTCATTAGGAAATGCAAAACAGGCAGCATATTTTCACAAACAACAAGCAGCCGAATGTATACTCAAAAATAACACACAAGAAAACAAGGAAGAGGGATATAACTCAGTAACCATTTCACAGATAATTGAGCTAAAAAAACGTGCGCCAAATGAGCAGCAAGAAATATGGATCAGAAGAGGGCGCAAGCAATCACCAACGGATCTCCTCTGGCGGCAGAAAATGACAGGAAAAGTAGTAATGCCTGTAGAGCTATTACACCTAGTATTCCGGCAGCTCTACTTCCTGGCACACACCTCAAAGCAGCATATAGCCGCAGACATTCAAGAAGAGTGGTTTATCCCAAACCTTCAGGAACATCTGACAAAAATAAAAATAGAATGTATCACTTGCCAAACATACAACTCAGGGATGACACTGAGTGGACCTTTCGGGGAACTAAACATAGATTATGCAGACATGGGGAAAAGATGTAACGGAGCGAGGTATCTGAAAGTAGCAGTTTGTCCTTTTTCTCACTGGTTGGAAGCAGGTCCTTGTGCACACCCAGATGTGAAATTTTTGGTAAGAGAAGTATTTCCACAGTGGGGCATTTGTGACATCATATGGTCAGATAATGAGACCCATTTTGTAAATGACCTTTTCAAAGAAGTAACATTCTTGTTAGGAACAAAACACAAACTATGTTCAATTAACCATCTGCAAGTGAATGGAGTGGTCGAGAAAACAAATGGCCTCCTTAAAAGTTGACTGTCCAAACTGTGCCACCACCTAAAGAAAAAATGGGTGTATTGTCTGCCCCAGGCTCTATTTCAGTTGAGAACTCAACCAAGCAAGGACCATCATTTGTCCCTGCATGAAATGTTGACAGGTAGACAAATTCAAACACCATTGTCCCCAGTGAGATGGGCATCTGACGCTCATAGAGCAGCCACAGTGCTGGAGATGAGTTCAAAGAATATCTGACACAACTCACAAGGGCAGTGGGAAGTATAGCAAAGCAGATAGTGCTTGCATTCACGCGTGAAGAGGAAACAGACACCAATAACCCAGCACAAGATAGTCCCACCTCCCAGTTAATGCCTGGGGAGTTTGTAAATGTATGCAGCTTTGTGCGTAGATGGAACTCTCCAAGATTTCATGGACCTTATGAAGTAATATACTGCACCCCTTGTGCAATAAAGGTCAAAGGACTGAAATATTGGATATACCTCTCTGATGTGAGAAAAGCACAGAGCGGCACAATTCCTGAACATGAACAGTCACAAGAACAAGAAACGGCTGTACCATGATGAGAAAATGCTAACAGAATAATAGAATGAGTGTAGAAGTGACAATCAGTAATAGAGGAAGACATGTAAATATTATTACAAATGTAAAGATTCTAAAATATAGAAAGGAAATCTCTCTCTCTCTCTCTCTCTCACTTTCTCTCTCTCCCCTCTTCTTTCATTTCAATTTCAAATATCACATAAAGAGAAAAGAATAAATTATTTTAATGATTGTATGTGTACTTAACCCATTGTATTGCCCTCTTCAGGTTTAAACATGGCAGAAATGAGGGCCCTCAATGACAATGCCACAGAAGTAGATAGCAATAGGGGAAATGTTAGCGCTACTAGAGCATTTAGCTACGATTGCGGGCTGTATTTTGTGGCAATCCTGTTTTCTATGATGTTATTTTGTCTAGAGTTATACTGGAGCCTAACATTTATCCTTGAGGGTATAAAAGAGTGGGGGGATGGGATAAAACTGGTACAAGAGGGAAAACACCTAATTTGGAATGGGTTTAAAGTAATCTGGGCCCATAATGCCTCCACATATCTTAATCTTACCTCTTGGTACAAGAATCAAACTGTTAGAGCCCCACTGGTCACCTATTCTGAGATGAATTATGACGAGAATGCTTCGAATGATTATAATGCTGACAGTTACATTTTTGATGTATCAGTACCACTACCTGCACACATGAAGACAACCAAAAAACGTACCTCAAATGGTGAGTACATGAACTTTATATACCAAACCCCGACCCCACAAGTGTATTCTATTCCACAACCTTGGCAGAGCACTACTGAACGTAAAAATGAAATGTGGTCATTTTTCCCATACAGTAGCAAAAGTTGATAAAGTTACACAATGATCTAGGGGGGAACAGAAGGCAAAAAGGGAGGCGGAACGTAAAAAGTATGATGCTTATCATGGCCTGGGATTAGACGAAGTAGAAGACCCCTGTCACTCTGATCAGTCCAACAGATGGTACTCTGATATGAGCGCCATGGCTAAACGGCAACTAATGAATGTTGCTACATGTGCTCTTTAATACCCCATGCGTCTGGGATGCCCAAGGTCGTCATACCTCAAGAACCACCTTTAGCGGATGCCCAATGTCCTGCTCATCTGACTCTTTGTAGAATTCAAAGTACCTTCCAAGCACACACAGTAATGTTACAGCTGCTGCACAATGAGAAAACCTGTCACAGCAAGCCTCAAGGAGTACTCTGCGTGAAGGAGCCATTTTTCGTTATAAAAGGCACAATGTTTGTAGAAAACCTATGGCAAGAAGAAACAGTGATGTGCAAGGCGGAAGCACTGCAAGGACTATCAGAGAAAAAATGTCAATGGGTCAAAAAATCATGCACTCCAGCCTGGTCTCAGCACATCGCTAAACTGACATGGGACACAGCTCTCGAAAAACCCATCAAGATTCAAAGTGAAGTTTAATATGTACTTTGTTTCCACAGCGAAGAGAAAGTGCACATGGGGTCAAACAAACACTGCAATAAAACACGTATCCTCCCCGACATGAAGAAAGGCACAGCTGTCTTAATGGATACTTACTGGGTATGCACCAAACAAGCATACCTGCACCTCCCAGCATCATGTAGAGGTATCTGTGCCCTGGCCACACTGCATTCGGCCCTGATGGTGATTCCGGAGAGCCATGTCCCGGGGGAGAGGGTGCCTTCCAGAGAGTCTCCTGCACCCCAGTCAACAACCAAAGAATCCCCCACATATGCCATCCTGCACAGAAGAGTCAAAAAGAGAGCATCAAACAACATTTCCGAGCAATCCTCAGAACCTTTGGCCTAAGTACAAGACCAGTACACGCTTTTCAACACCACAGAGACATTTTTTGCATCACTTGTGCCAAGTAACCAAGCACAAGCAAACGCCAAATTGCTCCAGATCGTCATGTGGGAGCTGATCCAGTTGACAAACGACACTGGAGAAGGATTCAACATCATCAAGGTGGAACTCAGAGCCCTGTGGTTGATGACCATGCAAAACCGCAACGTCCTGGAACTCCTCACATCTATGGACGGTGGTGTTTGCCGAAAAATCGGGATTGCATGTTGTACATTTGTGCCTTCTGTTGATGCCAACAATAGGACCCTCTCACACATGATAACTGTAGTCCATGACCTCGGGGAAAGGATGACGAAAAGGTGGAATACAGCCAAGCGATTGATTCAACACAATTCTTTACTGGGTCCTTCCTGGTTCAGAATCGCCATAAAATACTTGTGCCAACTATAGTATTTATGTTTCTTATTTTTTGTGTGTGCCAGGTAGGCGTTTGATGCTGTGTAAAATCCATGCCTAGTAGTGCAATGATGATGGTGACAATGGGCAGTCCAGTAAAGGTGCAGACAATGAAAGATGCACAAATGCAGACAGGAGATAATCCTGAACCCAAACTTCGTATGACAGCAGTATATTGCAACACCAGCGATAGGGTGGACAGCTTGTACCACACTACTATCAAAGAACTCCTGGAATTGCAATGGTATAGGGAGGTGTGGTTGGGCCTGAATGGTGATGGGGGTATATACATGATGTGCACTCCTGATGAGTATGCCGGGTGGGGTCAGAGTCTAAGGGGGGGTATGTAGAGCCTGGATGCCTATAAAAGGAACCACCGATTGGGACGAAGCGGTGAACTAGGCGGAAAACATAGAGAGTGGAGATAATAATATAAGTAAATGGTTACTTTAGATGTAACAAAAGGGAGGAATGTAAGGGAGGAAGGGTCGATTTGCCCCCTCTGTACATTCAGCGCGAAAGAGACTTAATACTCATGCAATAGTGGGGAGACATCCTCCTTGCCCTTCCCTGGTTACATTGGAAGTGGGGCTACTGCATTTTGTGCATAACTCCACTCCATTTTTGGAATAGGCCGCATCCCGAGCCCTGTGTAGCCTCCTCTCCCCTTTTGCAGCACTGCGCACACAGATAGTCCCCACCTCATCCTCCCGTGTCTGAGCTATCCAGGCTTCTTTCTCGCAGATGCTCTGGTGCAAATTGTTGAAAACAGAAACTGTATACTTTTCTCCTTCATCTGAGCTCATTGCCCTCTGTGTGACTGGGGATGAATTTCAATTGTGGCCCATTTGTCTCCACAAACCTGCTCTTCCTCCTCCTGGAAGTTATTTCTGGTTCAACCATTTGCCCCTCCATTGTTTCTTTCATGTATCAGAAGTGTGACCCTTCCCCACTGACCACCCTAGTGTGCCCCCAATATAACTGGTCTCATGTCATCATACATCCTGTCTAAAACCCACACCTATCAAATGACTCACTCAAGCACTGGGGCGGCATGGCAAATAAATCTTAGATCAAGCCCACTGATAACGCACCTGGGGCAAGGCCCTCATACCCTTCATAACTACAAAGGCCAGAGGCCGGAATGTGTAAATATGTGTCTTCAATGTATAGGTGTCCCCACATATTAGGACATGGTTTATAGTCTGTATTATTCTTTGCATGTCAGGAGATAGAATGTAGCTTAGCTTAGACAGAATGACCTTCACACCACCCAGATGAGCCCAGCTGACAAGTGCCTCTCGAAGTAACAGCTCTGCACCAGCCAATCACGTGGAGCGGCTCATATACTGCCATACTTTAACTTTGTTTTCCACCAATCCCAATGCAACTTGATGTACCGATAAAGAATTGGCACAAGTGACGATTCTAAAGCATATACTGTACTGTATTCTGTATTGTTGGTCAGAGCGCTCTCGAGGTAGCAGAGTCCTCTTCATGCATATACCTTTATAGAACTTGTTCTCCTCACACCCATTCTCCTGGTCTCATTCCCTACTGGGGTGTGTCCTTATTATTTGTCTACAACAGTATTTTGGAGATGAGCACCTTCAGTTGCAAACCAAGATTTGATCACCACCATTACTATTCACGCCTATTTATCTTGAACATGCACAAGATTAAAGGCCATGTTTCTATGTTAAGTATTATAGACTCTTTTATGAGTTCCAAATAGTTTCCAATCTCAAAGCAGATACAAATAGCCATATCATACTTTTCAAATGTCAATTAAAGTTATTTCTCAAAACAAAGAGTTCAAGTTGTCCACAAATTATAAACCCATACTAGTACCACTGATTCAATGTGAACATAATATCTCTAATATAATTATACATTTATCTTATAACAATTGCACACATTATTAATTGACTTTGGGATTAACTGAGGTATTTCAGTTGGGCTCATGTTTTCTCACACTCGTCTCAAATACAATTAAACTTGAACATTATGATTTCTTCAAGTCCACATGGCTTCAAAATGCCTGCTGTTTTTAAATTACATTGCAAGTATTTTGCGAGCTAACAAGTTCCTTATTGTTATGGTATGTGATTGATTTTCATTACCTCAATTACCTCAACTAGTGCTACTATGAGCCAACTGAATAAGAAAGTCAACATGTCCAACATAATACTTGTTTAAAAGACTGAACTCTTACAAGAGTAAGGCCCTCATTACAACTCAGGCGTTAAGGGTTAACGCCACCGTTAACCCTTAACGCCTGATTCCCACCTTAACGCCTGCTTTTTGCAGGCGTTAAGTTCCATGGTGCTAATTACGGCACCGTAATTTACGGTGCCGTAATTAGCGCCTTCCCCACTCCATTATGCCCTATGGGGCAAAAATGGGAATGGGGAAGGGAAAATGGGAAATGGGGATTTACCGCCCCACTCACCTTGTAATGGGGCGGTAAATCCGCCATCCACCATGGTGTAAACGTAGTTTACACCATGGTGGTAAAGTTGGTGCACTTAGTACCTCAGTTGTAATGAGGGCCTAAGAGTGAGAACACTCATATGTGCTACAGTTTCAAGCTATCATCGGGAGTCTTTTGAACAGCCTTTGCATTAACCTCCTCTTTGATTTTTCTTTTACAAACCTCTGATGTTATTTCTTGCGTGACTATCTAAATACTGGCTAATGTTCTACAAATGTGTCTTCCTTTTTTCAAATGTATTCTTTTTCCACATATCAGGATTTTTATATGATTCTAAGCAGCAGCCTAGTGTTTAGCTTAACACATATGTTACAATTATGTGACAACCAATACTCATCTACTAATTAAGAGTTTTGCTGTCTGAGACAGATATACATGAAAACTATTTTTCTTTGCATAAATAAGCATCTATTATACCACTAATTTACTGTAAACTCTGTTATCTTTTTTTGCAATTGGAATTTGAAACTCATTTCTATTTAAAGGCGTTATAGAATAATTAGTAAAGAAAGGTCATTTATATTGGCACCACAATTTAAATATGCATTAAACCCTATTTAGCTTCAAGTCCCTATTTATTTCTGATATAAATGCCACAACTATTAAGCTAGATTGTTTATAATATGACTTTTCTGATGTTTAAACAAGTATCCAACATGTAAGTTACTAACATTCTCTTTTTATTTTATTTTTTCTCTTGGTTTATTTTGAATTTGTATTTTCATTTTATATTTTGCGTTAGTTTTTATACGGTTATGTTTACGATTATTCTTTCCATATTGTATTTATTTACTAAGCCAATTGCATATGTGAGAATTTTGAACTTTGATTATTTAAAACGTAATACATGACACAATTTAGTGTAATTATAAAATAATTTTTCTGTGAAGGCCCTGAAGATGTTCCATAAGGAATAAAACATGTGCAAGCCATTTCTGTCAACCGTTTTAGATTAAAATAATAGGTTATTTTATGTTTTAATAAACATCAATATAACATTAACAATGGAGTATGAGAAAGGTATCTCCATGTTGACATTACAGAAAATGTTTTCTTCGCCTCCAGCAGATGTTACCTCTGAATGCATTGTTGTTGGGATTGAAGGTGGTGACGATGCTGCTGGGGGTGATAATGTAATGGTGGAAACAGTGGTGATACTGGCACAGAGGTGGGGAGGAGCTTGATCTGGCGGCACAGCCAGTACTATAGGGGTCAGGAGGAGAATCAGTACTGCAGTGATCAGGAGGAGGTGAGCCAGTACTCCAGGGGGCAGGAGGAGGTATGAAGACCAGTGAGGGCTCACAGAAGTCCCAGGCTTTCCTATAAAAGCACAGGGAGGGCAGGAGAATAGCTCTCCCTTTGCAACTGCGACTGCCTTAACATGCCTGACAAGGATTTTTGCATCAGAGGCTGAATCCATGGAGTTTACCTTTTGACCAAAGACAAAGACCGTAGGGAGTGGCAGATCTCTGCAACCCATTAAGCAGGGAACACAGCCCTCCTGAACCACCTACAATACTGAAACCTAGATGTGTAAGATAAATTCAAGTCACCCTACCCCATAACAATGAAAATGATAAGACGGTAGCAGGGTGGTCCTAGGTGGATAGTGGGGAATGGCAATGCATAGTCCAAAGTTCAGACTTGCCCCACCATAGAGTAGGTCTAGCTCATGGAGTAGCAGTTTGGTATCTACTCACCGAAAAGCCAGGCCAACCCCAGGTGCTATTCTAGGGAAAGTGGGAGAGTCAGTTTCAGAAGGTAGTCTCTGGGACAACATCACACAGGAGATCGGGACATGTTTCCTACTTATCTGGAACATCCTCAACCGGTGAGAAATGATGCATGAGGCAGTGATGGCCAGTGCACAAAATCAATTTTATAAACACCACGATGACCACATTGTAAAATTCTGCAAGCTTTGATGTGATGGCGTGGCACATGAGACTTTTTGTAAATATGTTTGTTTAGTTTTTGGAGTGGGACAATTTATGTTTTTTTTTCTTCTTCTGTCTCTTAAAAAAAACGTTTACACAAAAAATTCTAAAAAACAAAACACAAGTAGCCCAAAAATGCCATGTTAAACTGTGCTCAATTTAGTTTGTGGATATAGGCAATAATTGGGCTCGTGCTCCCACTCATGCGAGACAGGAGAGATGTACAAAATGTGTGTTTGTGGGTATGTGTACCCAGACAGCATTGTCAATGCTCTGAGTTGGATGGGGAGGGTGAGGCACTAGTGGAGACCTCAAGAGTTTAAAAGGAGACATGACCATAGGAAGAGATCCTGGCAGTGACAACAAGCACACACATTACAGAAGGGAGGGCCTCAAATGGATACCCCCAAAGAGGAAGGGGAGGCAGGGCCTAATGTGGTCCTCCCACAGAGTACATTTTAGGATTAGGAGGGAATTTCTGTCATGTGGGAAGATGGGGTGGTTGTAGCAAGCACTCAGGATAAGGTTTTTGGCATGGGAACTGGCTGGGTGGGGGCTATGTAGGAGTATGTAGTCTCTACCTAGCAGGGAAAATGTGTTGCTGTGGATGAGGGTAAGGTCTGTCAGGAGGGAGCTAAGGGAGAAGATGGACCTGCAGAGGTGCCCCAGCAGTTGGTGAACCTACCTATGGAGCAGAAGGGGCAGGACGAGGTGGTGATAGAATAACCTCTTTATACACCTGTCATGGTGGATTGTGAACGGCATGACCAGGAGCAACCCTCACTGAGTGTGGAGCTTAAATGTCCTAAACCACCACAGCGACCTTGATGTTGGACGATTTTGCCTTCCCACTAGGTGCAACAGTGAGGGGTCTGTAACCTGAGGTCTTTTATTCAGTTGAGAGCTGTGGGAAGCGGAGTAAGAGGGGAAATTAGAAATGGCATGCATCAGTGAAGCAGGAAGGTGCACTATGTTCATGTATCCTCAGAACCTGCTTGTATCAATGCTGCACCATCACCTCCTCCACTAATGGTGAAGAGGGATATTGTAACACATCCCTGGGCTGGGGTACAGTACGAAAATGACAGCAGGCACCTAGCACTCAAACTCTCTGCCACAATACAGTCTAGCTAGTCTACAACAGTGGCACCTGGACCTGTGGCCAGTGCAGGGGCAATTTTGCCAGCACCATACTGATAAAAAGATTGGGGATGGTGCAACAAAGGCATGACCCATCTTTGGGAACAACCCCTTGGCAACCTCATGTGACATGGAGGGTACTACTGTGTTTATTGCAGACATTCTATTAGATGTGGAGAGCTGGACCGTGTAGTGGTGGTGGTCAAAATGAGGAAACAAATGAAGCTTTACCACCGTTCCCTCCTCAAGGCGGTTGTGCAGGAGGTAAGGAGAACTGGTAATCGGGGAGATGACTGACTTCTCATGCAGACTCCCAGATCCACAAAAACACAGCTGTCGATGAAAGAGCTTAATTTACAAAATATTTTGTGGGACAGGTAGGAGCCTTAGCATGCAGCTAAGCATTTTGAATAAGGTGCAAAACCAGAGTGGGCAGCTGCATCAAGTGAAAAACCACAAATATTAAGGTGTGTCAGAACACTGTGAAAAACCCTACGAACCTTAGGGGCTGGCGTGCCCTGTGAAAAAGCCTGAACATATTAGTGGGATACTAGCGGGCAGATTTTCCACGTGACAAAACTTGAGAATGTTAGGGTATATGCTCACCATGGGGGAGAACCTCATGACCATAAGTGAGGAGACATGCGGTGAAAGAGCTAGCAAACATTAGTAGGCATCTGCACACTTTGAACAAAAACTGAAAACTTTAAGCACTGAGTAAGGCCCTGTGAAAATAAACATGAGAACCTTAGCCAGCTGCTATGCCCTATGAAAAAATAGAACTTCAAGGGACGGTTGCACCTTGTGGAGAATCCTGAGAAGCTTTAGGGATGACTATGCCTTGTGAAACAGCCTGCAATCCTTACTGGGGCTGTGCCCTCTGTAAAAAGATGAAAAGTGTGTGATCAGGATTATTCAAAAACATTGCTCACCATGGTCAACACAATGGCGAGTCTAAGAGAAAAGGGTCTGGACTTCTCAATCAAATTCACAACATAAGCTATGTGTTACCCAACCACAGGCACCATTAAACAACCCACTCCTTTTTTCATGGTATGGCATGCACCTGATAACAAATCATCCTCATCATCATCCTAGAATGTGTGCGGTTGATGGTTAGATGTTGCTCCATAGTCTCCTATTGTGGAATGCTTGTTATTTGTTATTAAAATCAACTGTTCAACATGTGGCTCTGCATGGTTACTCCTGTGTTCAGAGACAATGGGCCTCATTACAAGGTTGCCGGTCCGGTAAAATCGATGCTGGTATGGTAATACCGGGATCATTTAACGGACCGGGGTATTACGAGCCGCGATGCCGGTGTTACCGGCATCGGCAGGGAACAGCCGTGACCAGCCTCACCCTTGATGGTATGATCGTCAACACGTGTCAGTCATGCCAGTGACACCGGCATGCCGCAGTAAAGTGCACATTAAGTGGTGCACGGACATGCAATTACTGGCATGCACATGCCGGTAATAAGGGATTCAATGATGCTGTTAACAATGGCATTGCGGTGCAGGCGTTAAGAGGAATCATTTGTGTACAAAGCTGCCACAAATGCAAAAAATTAGCACAGGTTGAAGCAATGGAGTCTGACACAGCAAAAAAGGAGCACTCCCACACACCACACCCCTCCCAAATTCACAATGCTACCATTAGCAATTGCAGTACTGGAGCTGGATGACATGCCTGCACTGCTACTAATTGTGGAGGTGCAGGAGGAGAAGGAGGGTGACAATGGGCCAGAACATACCAATTTTGCAGGCAGCTGTACCCCACAGGCAGCCACCAATTCCTCGCCTAAGGGACAGCACATTCAACCTAACCCCTGCTCAGATCCACACCCTGCACCGGCTGGACAGGGACACCATCACCATAATAGTGGACCTCATTCATGATGACCTGGTGAGACTGAGCAAATATCCGCACTGCCATCCTCCCTTGCTGAAGCTCGTCTATGTGCTACAATTAGCCACAGGCCCATATCAGCACACAGTGGGGCAGCTGCATGGAATCTCACAACCCTGTTTCTCCCGCCTGCTGACGCAGGTGACAGATGCGCTCCTGAAACACGCAAGCAACCACATCAAGATGCCATGGACTGCAGAGGAGGTGAATGCAACCGAAATAGCATTCTATGTACTGGCAAGCATGCCAAATGTAATTGGTGTCCTCGACTGCACCACAACAGGAAGCTGTACCATTCCCGCAAAACCATCACTCATTGCTGGGAAAGATTCCTTGGCTTCACACATGATGCCATGGTGCTGCGCAACTCCACGCTTCCCTGCTACATGGCACAACACGCTGCAGAATGTACCTGGCTGCTGGGTGAGTGTAACCACAGGACCATGCAGGGTGTTGAGTGAGGGTCGTGAATCCCAAGCAAGGTGAACGTTTCTGCTGGTTGGGACATGAGGGTGTTGATTGGTGGGGGGGATTCCCAAGCATAGTGAACGTGTCACACAGCATGCTTTAATCCATCATCACTCCTGCAAATAGGCGTAAACATTACCAGGCACTGGGTCGGGCAATAGAATGCAAAGTCGGATGAGGATTCAGACCTAGCAACCTCCACATTCCCAACCAGCACAACAACAACCACACACAATAGAATGGAAGAACACCACACACTGCGTCCTGGGTGACCCCAACTGTGATCTTAGTAAATTAAACAGAATGTGCATCACAGACAATGCTTGAAGATGTGCAAGGCCTACACAGCTGTGTGCACATGCGATGAACAGACACATTGCACACACCAGCACATGTATCAGGAACATCAGAAAACATGACCCACATGTACCACAATGCACCATCCTGTGGTGAAAATGCATGATCTCAGCAGATGCATCACGAGTCATGCTGCCCTGCCTGAAAGAAACCCATCTCACACACTGAATAATATCAGTCAATACACTCAGTCCATAGGTACACCGCAGATCTGTATGCTCGTCAAGTCACCTTAAGGAACACCTCCAAGTCACAATGGGTCAAGTATGAAGAAGATCACAACTAGGTATCATTGACTACCACCCACCAATATATGTTTGAAAGGACCAGGACTCATCCAAAGTACCTTTGTTTCTTTCACCATGCCAGTAACCCTTCACCCGTGGGTCATTCCAGCAATGTAAATGTAACCTATTCATATGGGGGAGGCTGTCGAAAGACATGTAAATGGAGACATACATGAGTAGAATGCATACTGGTGGACCACTGTGTGACATGAAGCCAATTAGGCCGATGCATGATTATCCACTGTACATGGACAGTCCATTTCCATTGGTAACATATCAATGAAATCTGAGCCCATCATGGAAATTTGGAATTGATATGTGAGAGTGCAGATTCACATTGAGTGGTCTTTGGAACAGCAACTGCGTGGCTCATTGAAAAATGGACATTAATGCATCCTTAGTAGCTCTTGATCATGAACACTGTACAGGCAGTGGCAACATTGGATAAGCAAAATAACCACAAGTATCCATACTCACCCTCCCTTGCAGGTGATGCCAGGTATCCCCTGAAGGGCTGGTTCATGACCCCAATCAGGCAACCAGTGAACAGGCACGAAGAGGACTACAACCGTGCACACGTACGCACTCGTGTCACCATTGAGCAGACATTTGGCATGTTGAAGGCCTGGTTCCGCAGCCTCAGCAGATCGGGGGAGGGGGCTCATGTACGGGCCTGAGAAGGTGGGAAGAATTGTGTTGGTATGTGCTATGCTACACAACATGTGCATCTGGCGCAACATCCCCCTGCCCCCTGACAAGGACATGATGCAACCTGAAGATGAGGATGATGATGATGAGGAAGATGGTTGAAATTCCCAGCGGCACAATGTAAATGAAGGACGTGTGATACGGTAAGATTTAATTGCCCACTACTTCTGATGGACTGGAAAAAAGAAAGCACTGGGCATGGGTCACACTGGGCACTGGGCACTGTACACAATTAAATAGACACATACTGAAGAAGCAATGCCCACTCATGTGTTTTTCTTTTTCACACCAGCTGTATTGAAGAATGTATAACTATTCAAACATTTGTATTACTACCTACCACTACTGTCACCTTACATTGACCTCACAACCCCTCCCCCAACTACCCCCACTCCCAATACCCCAGCATCCCCTCTCCCACTACCCCCACATCCAATACCCCAACACTCCCTCCCCCACTACCACACACCCAATACCCCAAGACCCCCTCCCCCACTAACCCCAATTCCCCAACACCCCACCCCAATACCCCCACACCCAATACCCCAACACCCCCTCCACCACTACCCCACATCCAATACCCCAGCACCCCCTGCCCCACTACCCCCACATTCAATACCCCAACACCCCTGCCCCCACTACCCCCACACCCACAAGACCTCCACAACTATTCCATCCCCACTTTTTGGAGGAGGGAGTTCAGCGTCTGTGCAGTGAACGAGTCAATGTGAGCGTCGCACAGGGCTTGTTTGGATTGAGCTGGCTGGTGTTGTGCTGGTGGATGGTCCTGGTTGTGGGGTTGTGGTGACTTTGCGCTGTTCGGCTATGGCGGTTGCCAACTGTGTGATGGTCCGCGCCATAGCAGACATCACAGCATTGCCTTCTGCACATGCCTGGCCACGCGGTAGATGGCTCTGCTGACCATTCTTGCCGTGTCTTGCAGGGCTTCATGCATTGCTTGGTGAGTCTGTTCAGCGTCTGACACATACTGTGTCACCTGGGCCTGCGCTGCCTGCTGGCGCCCTTGCATGCGTGACAGTCGCCCCTCGAGGTCCCTGATGTCCAGTAGAGCAGGTACTGGCTGGGGAGGTGGGCTGTGAGGGCTTGCAGTGCTGAACCCAGCGACTTTGCTGTGGCTCTCATGCCCACTGGCCTCCACAGCGTCGTGTGCACCAGGGCCTTCTTCAGGTGTGACACCTGTGCTTGAATGGCTGGGTGGTGTTGAGTCAGCCTCCTCATGCTGGCTGTGGCCTGGGGACACTGTCTCCTCCTCCTCACTGTGCAGTGCTGATTGAGCAGCCTCACCCTGCTCACTTTGCACTGCAGATAGTGCCTCCTCCTGCTCGCAGGCCACGGGGGATTCCTGTGGCCCAGGTGTAGATGTTTGCCGGGGGGCAACGCCGGCAGCAGTGGATGTTTGCCGTTTGCAACGCCGTCAGCAGTGGATGGGTGCCGAGGGGCCTTGCTGGAGGTTGATGGTGGCTGATGGCCAGCTTGTGTTGGGGGGGGGCTGTGCCGTGGATGTAGTGCTACACTTCTGTCTTGCCGTAGAGGTAGATGGCTCCTGGCTGGAAGTGGTATCTTGTCCGCAGCAGCGACGTGCAGTGGATCTCCTAGGAGTTGTGGCATGTACACCCTCGCTGCCTGTTCCTGTGCCTCTGGGGGACAGTGAGACAAGGCATTCATTATGGATGTGCATCCATCTGACATGCATCGATGCTAGTACATTCTGAGTCATGCACAATCTCATGGACATGTTTGAGGGACTGGCATGGTGCACACAAGATTGGGGGGGAATACAGTGTGGGTGCATCCTTCTGGTGCGGCCATGTTGTGCACAGTGTCTGTTGGGTGGGGCACAGGTGCATAGTGGCTTGCATGTTGTGGCATTGCCACAGGGACTGTATGGCATTTGCAGTTTCATTATCGGACTGATGTACTCCCATTCAGTATGTTGATGCATTCACGTTTACTCTGCATGTATGCACATGGTGGGTGTGACAGGTGTGCAACAGTTGGTGGTGATGTGTGCACCTTGCCATGAGGTGACTCGGTGGTGACGCCTGAAGTTGTACATTGATGTGTGTGTGTGCATGCAGATGGTACTTGTGTTAGCAGCACAGGGGTCATGTGGGGTGTGTCAGTGGGATTTGTTTAATGTGTTTGTGCAGGAACATTGCAATTGTGTGGAAGGTGGACCTTTGGTGGGTGCAAATGCTGCAGGAATCTGGTGCCGCCTACTTGGCTATTGCCCTTCGCCATTGTCATTGGGGAAGATGGTGTGTGGTGTGCATTTGGGATTACAGTAAGGGACACTCACCATCATCATCTGTTGTTGGAGCTCCCATCTCGCATTTCCGACACCCTCGATATCTTCCATATGGATCAAGGTGCTATAGGTCTCCTCCAGGACGTCAATTTGAGGGGGGATAGCGGTCCACCTCCTGTGGCCATGCCTGGCTGCGTTCTGCAGCAAGGAGGTTTCGAACCTGCAGACGAAGATCGTCCCATTGCTTGTGGAAATCGCAGACAGTCCACACTGTTGTCCCCACTGCTGACACCTTGCAGGCCACCTCCTCCCATATGGCTTTCTTTCATAGTTGGGCTGGCCGCCGCAGGTCAGCACAGAAGACCACGTGCATGTTTGATCAGTGTGTCTGCCAACATGTTGAGCTCAATGTCACTGAATCTTTGTTTCCGGACGGACGATGCCTTGCCTGGATCACATGTTCCTCAGGATTCTTGCTGCCTACTCACTGCTCCTGTTGTACTGCTGTAGACTGAGTATTGCAATGGATTGTGTTTTTAAAGATGGCTGCCGGTGCATTTCCCGTTCCGGCACGATGATATTGCTTCCGGTGCCGGTATTACAGGCATCGGCATACCGGTAATAAAAGCATCGTAGGTGCACGTGCTGCTGCCTGCGGCATCATAGATGCCGGTATCGAGGGTTTGGCGGCCGTTAGCGGCATGCTGCCATTACCAGCATGTTGGAATGCGCATGCACGCTGACTCGGAATCTACCGTAGAGTCCGGCAGCAGTGCTACACAGACACGGTAGCACTGGCATGCCAGTAATTTCCTTTTTTTTACTGAGGCCCAATAAACTCTGCCCCAATAAAAATGCTCTCAAACTGCACACTTGAGTAGGCAGCTTATGTTATGTTATGTTATGTTATGTTATTTCATATATTGAATGCCAAAGCCCGTGGGCATCAAGGCACTGTACAGATAGAAAACACAAAGAGCACACAATGTAATTGAGTTTTCTAAATGCCAGGAGATCTTCCTCCTTACGGAGACTCTCTGGCCGGTTGTTCCAAATCTTTGCTGCTTGAAATGAAAAAGCCCGGCCATTTCCTCTGACTCTGACTTTATTCAATCAATTTTGAGGTAAGAGGCCTGGAAAGATCGAAGATTTCTGTGTGGTTTGTGGGTACTTAACTTTTCTTTAAGGTATTGGGGGGCTGGGCTATAAATGCATTTATGACAGCCTGTCAAAACTTTAAAATCTATTCGTGCAGAGACGGGTAGCCAATGCAATTCTTCCCATGTGGTGGAGGTGTGTTAATTTCGGCCTAATTGGTGGACTACTCGGATGGCTGCATTTTGAACTTTCTGCAGTTTCTTGATATTTCATTATTGGCTCCGCTGAGTAGGGCATTCCTATATTGCTATAGTTTGATCGCGGGAGGATTATTGCTGTAACCAATTTGGTCCCATTTTCTTTGGTGACTAGTGGAGCAACTTGCTTTAAGACTTTTAGTTGATAGTACTCCTAACGATTGCCTCTATATGGGCCCTTGCATCTAAACTTGCTTCAATACACACACAGGCCAATTAATGGAATAATTAATGCGGCGCAAGTGGGCAAAAACGTGCGAATCGCAGTGGAATAGCAAAAATCGCAGCGCAAGTGCGAAAATCGCACCAAAAGCAGCGCACATCGATTCATGGAAGGCCGTGCGCGAGAAAACCAGCGGATGTGCGATAAAACAGTGCGCGGCGCACGTTGGTGCACAGGCCATCTAACAGCGTGCGCCAGGTCACAGCGAAAATCACACAGGCCACAGCAAAATTCGCACATAGCGCGGCGCACGCAACAAAAGTAGGCGGAACACGGGCGTAACACTCGGAATGGGGAACAACTTGCCAAAACGTGGGCGTCACGGGGGAAGTACAGGGCACAAGTGCGCGGAACGCCCACACGCTCGCCTACAACACGTATTCATGGAATAGAATAGGGGAAAAAAGCGCATGCTCAAACCAGCGCACAGGCACAAACACGACCGCCACAAGAAAGCAGGCGGTAGCGTCTCTGCGGCTGTAAGAAATGTGCACCAAAAGGTGCACCAACAAATACCACCTATATACTGCCATGATGAATGTCCTATACTGTGGCCCTCCAGGACAAATGACGTGCAAAGGGGTACCCACAAACACGGACACCCGCTGACAAAAAATACGTGTGCGGTGCGCGGGAAGTCTCACACGCGATTTCAGCAGGGTTCGTGTATTTCAGGGGTGCGCGGGAAGTCACACACGCGATTTCAGCAGGGTACGTGTATTTCAGGGGTGCGCGGGAAGTTCCACACACGATTGGCCCAGTGCGAGCAGGGTACGTTTATTCCAGGGGTGCACGGGAAGTCACACACGCGATTTCAGCAGGGTACGTGTATTTCAGGTGTGCGCGGGCAGTTCCACACACGATTGGCCCAGTGCGAGCAGGGCACGTCTATTTCAGGGGTGCGCGGGAAGTTACACACGCGATTGGCCCAGTGCGAGCAGGGCACGTCTATTTCAGGGGTGCGCGGGAAGTTACACACGCGATTCCAGCAAGGTATGTGTATTTCAGGGGTGCGCGGGAAGTCACACACGCGATTTCAGCAGGGTACCTGTATTTCAGGGGTGCGAGGGAAGTTCCACACACGATTGGCCCAGTGCGAGCAGGGTACGTGTATTTCAGGGGTGCGCGGGAAGTCACACACGCGATTTCAGCAGGGTACGTGTATTTCAGGTGTGCGCGGGCAGTTCCACACACGATTGGCCCAGTGCGAGCAGGGCACGTGTATTTCAGGGGTTCTGGGGAGTACCACACATGAATTGGCCGTGTGGGCCCTCCTAGGTGTACGCTCCACAACCTCCACGGACCCTGCAGCCAGCCCACACCACGGGGGACTACCCTGCACCCCTGCCCATGTCCCGCAGGCAGCCCATTCACCATGGGCATGCCCCCCAGCCAACCCACATGTCACCTTGCACTACTGATCAACAATGCATGTCTACCACCACCCCACCCCCCAGCAGTGCAGGGGCAGCCTCCACCAGGCCCCCACTCATGTCTCCCACCACCCCCACCCCCTGCCACCATGGGCAGCCTCCACCAGGCCCCCACTCATGTCTCCCACCACCCCCACCCCCCAGCCACCAGGGGCAGCCTCCACCAGGCCCCCACTCATGTCTCCCACCACCCCCACCCCCCAGCCACCAGGGGCTTTCTCCACCAGGCCCCCACTCATGTCTCCCACCACCCCCACCCCCCAGCCACCAGGGGCATCCTCCACCAGGCCCCCACTCATGTCTCCCACCCCCCCACCCCCCAGCCACCAGGGGCAGCCTCCACCAGGCCCCCACTCATGTCTCCCACCACCCCCACCCCCCAGCCACCAGGGGCACCCTCCACCAGGCCCCCACTCATGTCTCCCACCACCCCCACCCCCCTGCCACCATGGGCAGCCTCCACCAGGCCCCCACTCATGTCCCCCTGCGCCCCCACCTCCCAGCAGTGCAGGGGCATCCTCCACCAGTCCCCCACTCATGTCTCCCACCACCCCCACCCCCTGCCACCATGGGCAGCCTCCACCAGGCCCCCACTCATGTCCCCCTGCACCCCCCACCCCCCAGAAGTGCAGGGGCATCCTCCACCAGGCCTCCACTCATGTCTCCCACCACCCCCACCCCCCTGCCACCATGGGCATCCTCCACCAGGCCCCCACTCATGTCTCCCACCACCCCCACCCCCCAGCAGTGCAGGGGCCTCCTCCACCAGGCCTCCACTCATGTCTCCCACCACCCCCACCCCCCTGCCACCATGGGCATCCTCCACCAGGCCCCCATTCATGTCTCCCACCACCCCCACCCCCCAGCCACCAGGGGCATCCTCCACCAGGCCCCCACTCATGTCTCCCACCACCCCCACCCCCCGGCCACCAGGGGCAGCCTCCACCAGGCCCCCACTCATGTCCCCCTGCACCCCCACCCCCCTGCCACCATGGGCAGCCTTCACCAGGCCACCACTCATGTCCCCCTGCATCCCCACCCCCCAGCAGTGCAGGGGCATCCTCCACCAGGCCCCCACTCATGTCTCCCACCACCCCCACCCCCCAGCCACCAGGGGCAGCCTCCACCAGGCCCCCACTCATGTCTCCCACCACCCCCACCCCCCAGCCACCAGGGGCATCCTCCACCAGGCCCCCACTCATGTCTCCCACCACCCCCACCCCCCAGCCACCAGGGGCATCCTCCACCAGGCCCCCACTCATGTCTCCCACCACCCCCACCCCCCAGCAGTGCAGGGGCATCCTCCACCAGGCCCCCACTCATGTCTCCCACCACCCCCACCCCCCTGCCACCATGGGCAGCCTCCACCAGGCCCCCACTCATGTCCCCCTGCACCCCCACCCCCCAGCAGTGCAGGGGCATCCTCCACCAGGCCTCCACTCATGTCTCCCACCACCCCCACCCCCCTGCCACCATGGGCATTCTCCACCAGGCCCCCACTCATGTCTCCCACCACCCCACCCCCCAGCAGTGCAGGGGCATCCTCCACCAGGCCTACACTCATGTCTCCCACCACCCCCTCCCCCCTGCCACCATGGGCATCCTCCACCAGGCCCCCACTCATGTCTCCCACCACCCCCAGCCCCCAGCCAACAGGGGCATCCTCCACCAGGCCCCCACTCATGTCTCCCACCACCCCCACCCCCCAGCCACCAGGGGCAGCCTCCACCAGGCCCCCACTCATGTCTCCCACCACCCCCACCCCCCTGCCACCATGGGCAGCCTCCACCAGGCCCCCACTCATGTCCCCCTGCACCCCCACCCCCCAGCAGTGCAGGGGCATCCTCCACCAGGCCCCCACTCATGTCTCCCACCACCCCCACCCCCCAGCCACCAGGGGCAGCCTCCACCAGGCCCCCACTCATGTCTCCCACCACCCCCACCCCCCAGCCACCAGGGGCATCCTCCACCAGGCCCCCACTCATGTCTCCCACCACCCCCACCCCCCAGCCACCAGGGGCATCCTCCACCAGGCCCCCACTCATGTCTCCCACCACCCCCACCCCCCAGCCACCAGGGGCATCCTCCACCAGGCCCCCACTCATGTCTCCCACCACCCCCACCCCCCAGCCACCAGGGGCAGCCTCCACCAGGCCCCCACTCATGTCTCCCACCACCCCCGCCCCCTGCCACCATGGGCAGCCTCCACCAGGCCCCCACTCATGTCCCCCTGCATCCCCACCCCCCAGCAGTGCAGGGGCATCCTCCACCAGGCCCCCACTCATGTCTCCCACCACCCCCACCCCCCAGCCACCAGGGGCAGCTTCCACCAGGCCCCCACTCATGTCTCCCACCACCCCCACCCCCCAGCCACCAGGGGCATCCTCCACCAGGCCCCCACTCATGTCTCCCACCACCCCCACCCCCCAGCCACCAGGGGCATCCTCCACCAGGCCCCCACTCATGTCTCCCACCACCCCCACCCCCCAGCCACCAGGGGCAGCCTCCACCAGGCCCCCACTCATGTCTCCCACCACCCCCCCTGCCACCATGGGCAGCCTCCACCAGGCCCCCACTCATGTCCCCCTGCACCCCCACCCCCCAGCAGTGCAGGGGCATCCTCCACCAGGCCCCCACTCATGTCTCCCACCACCCCCACCCCCCAGCCACCAGGGGCAGCCTCCACCAGGCCGCCACTCATGTCCCCCTGCACCCCCACCCCCCAGCAGTGCAGGGGCATCCTCCACCAGGCCTCCACTCATGTCTCCCACCACCCCCACCCCCCTGCCACCAGGGGCATCCTCCACCAGGCCCCCACTCATGTCTCCCACCACCCCCACCCCCCAGCCACCAGGGGCATCCTCCACCAGGCCCCCACTCATGTCTCCCACCACCCCCACCCCCCAGCCACCAGGGGCAACCTCCAACAGGCCCCCACTCATGTCTCCCACCACCCCCACCCCCCTGCCACCATGGGCAGCCTCCACCAGGCCCCCACTCATGTCCCCCTGCACCCCCACCCCCCAGCAGTGCAGGGGCATCCTCCACCAGGCCCCCACTCATGTCTCCCACCACCCCCACCCCCCAGCCACCAGGGGAAGCCTCCACCAGGCCCCCACTCATGTCTCCAACCACCCCCACCCCCCAGCCACCAGGGGCATCCTCCACCAGGCCCCCACTCATGTCTCCCACCACCCCCACCCCCCAGCCACCAGGGGCATCCTCCACCAGGACCCCACTCATGTCTCCCACCACCCCCACCCCCCAGCCACCAGGGGCAGCCTCCACCAGGCCCCCACTCATGTCTCCCACCACCCCCACCCCCAGCCACCATGGGCAGCCTCCACCAGGCCCCCACTTATGTCCCCCTGCACCCCCACCCCCCAGCAGTGCAGGGGCATCCTCCACCAGTCCCCCACTCATGTCTCCCACCACCCCCACCCCCCTGCCACCATGAGCATCCTCCACCAGGCCCCCACTCATGTCTCCCACCACCCCCACCCCCCTGCCAACATGGGCAGCCTCCACCAGGCCCCCACTCATGTCCCCCTGCACTCCCACCCCCAGCAGTGCAGGGGCATCCTCCACCAGGCCCCCACTCATGTCTCCCACCACCCCCACCCCACAGCCACCAGGGACATCCTCCACCAGGCCCCCACTCATGTCTCCCACCACCCCCACCCCCTGCCACCATGGGCAGCCTCCACCAGGCCCCCACTCATGTCCCCCTGCACCCCCACCCCCCAGCAGTGCAGGGGCATCCTCCACCAGTCCCCCATTCATGTCCCCCTGCACCCCCACCCCCGAGCAGTGCAGGGGAATCCTCCACCAGGCCCCCACTCATGTCTCCCACCATCCCCACCCCCCTGCCAACATGGGCAGCCTCCACCAGGCCCCCACTCATGTCCCCCTGCACCCCCACCCCCCAGCAGTGCAGGGGCATCCTCCACCAGGCCCCCACTCATGTCTCCCACCACCCCCACCCCCCAGCCACCAGGGGCATCCTCCACCAGGCCCCCACTCATGTCTCCCACCACCCCCACCCCCCAGCCACCAGGGGCATCCTCCACCAGGCCCCCACTCATGTCTCCCACCACCCCCACACCCCAGCCACCAGGGGCAGCCTCCACCAGGCCCCCACTCATGTCTCCCACCACCCCCACCCCCCTTCCACCATGGGCAGCCTCCACCAGGTGCTCACAATCCCCAATCATGTGCGTAATGGACAGCCTCCACAGCCAAAAAGCCCTACCAAGTAACCCATTCACCCACATGGAAATGGAAATCACATGTTACACCCCCAATGTTCATGAAGCTAATGAACCCATGTCCGTCACACACAATGGTTGCAATTGATGGGTAAAACACACAACATGACATGCATGAAACCAGTGAGATGATACCACACAGTGAAGTATGCAAACAAAATTGTATTGAAAAAAATAAAGAATGCTAAAGAAAGAAAAAAAACTACAATGTGAAAGAACAAAAAAAGATGCATGTCCGTATTAAAAACTACCAAGGCTCCATGAGCAGAACTGAACAATGGAAACCTACTAAAAAACCTACCTACAAATCAACTATATACAAAAAGTGGAGCAGTGTCCGTCGACTCCAAATCATAATAATAAAGAAAGGAAACCTAAAAATAAACAACTATATACAAAGGCGGCGGGCTAGTCCAGCGGCTCACTCCGTGGTGTCCCGGGCCAGGGCATCATCGAACTCCTGTTCGATGTCCCGGAGGCGGTCCAGTTCCATGGCCCCGAGGGTCCGCAGGGACGACGCTGTGTCCTCCTCCAACCCCCTGCGGATTGCCTCGAGGCACTCGGCCCGCCTCAGGGCCCTCCGCATGGAGTTCTCCGCCCTGACCATTGTGAGCCGCGCCTCTTCCGCCCGCCGCCGCTCCGCACCTATGGCGTGGCCCAACCGCTGCCACATGGAAGACACTCTCTGTCCTGGGTCCCCCTGCCCTCCGGCCGATGCCTGCCCCTCCGATGTCGAAAGCCCCGAGCCTGCATGTCTCCCACCATGTTGCTGCTGCTGCTGCTCTGCCTCTGCCCGTGCACTGCCTCCTGCTGCCTGCACATCCTCCGCCGGCTGGGGTGCACTTGTTGATGTGGCCACCCCTGCTGGACCTCCGACTCCCGACTGTGGCAGGGATGCCTCCTCCACCAGCCTGGCCGCACCGTCAGAGGCAGCTCCACAGGGCACCCAGGTGACTGATGGGTGGGAAGATGGCACAGAGGATGACTGGCGCGTAGGGGGTCCAGTTGAGGAGGGGGTCGGAGCAAGCCCCATCAGACGGAGGAATCCGGCCTGGGTGACCTGTCCCAGCAGGCTGACGTGGTCAACGAGCCATTCGAGATGACGTGCAGTCTCTCCATGAAAAGACTGCAGGTCACCTCGCATGGCCCGTTGACGCAACGCCACACCAGCCAGGACAGGCTCAACCCGGACCTGGATGGCCACGTCCGCAGGCAGAGGAAGGCCAGTTGACGTCAGCTCATCCCCTGCCTGAAAACGGGTCTGGACGTAGGCATCCCTGCTGGTGCAAGATGATGCAGGGACAGGATCGGGGACAGGATTGCACACAGGCTCCTCTGCGGCCGCCTGTGCTGCCTCCTGTCCCTGGTCCTGCACTGCACCACTAGCACCAGTGGGATCCCCACCTCCAGACCCCGTCTCTGCTGCTTGCGCGGCCCCCTCCTCCACCAAACCCCCCACCAACCTGGATGACTCCGTGCCATCTTCCACCGTTGGGCCCTGTGGGGTCCCAGCTGCCCCTTCTGCTGCCGAGGAGTCCAACTGCAACCTCCGCCTCTTGGACCTCCCCCCGGCAGCTGCGGCCTGGGACGCGGCACCGGACTCCTCACTCCCCGACGAGATGACAACATGGGAGGGGAGCCGGGCCTTGCGTCTCCGGCTGGCGGTCGGATCCCCGCCGCTGTGCTCCACAGCACCTTCTCCGCCCTCTTCATCAGTTGACGCTGCAGACAGGGAGAAACAAATCACAGGCATCAGGGCACTGTACAATGGACACATACACGCATGACAGTTGCACAGGAGTGGCATTGGCAAACCTCAGACATGTCATCACAATCCCCAACACACATGTCATTGCAACTGGCACACATGAGCCATACCACAGCCATATCGCAACTGCCACCACCATCCCTACACATACAACAGCATCAGCAGCCAAAGGGGAACCAGACATCACATGCAACACAGGAAGTGCACCACACATGTACACACACCACCACACTTGCATGCATGTCCACACCTCTGCCAAGTGTCGCACTGTTCAGACGGGCATCCATGTCACATCTGCCAATCAGGCTTCCACATACTGCTGTCACATGCATCCATGTTGCATCACTTTTGCACCCTTGTCAAATACACACACATGCACATGTACACAGTGCACATACATGCAGCCGAAAACAACATACATGCCTGACATCACGGACATGTCTACTTACATACACATTCATCCAAACATATGTGCACGCACAACTGCATTTGCCATGCAAGCCCACACACACAAGCACCATCCATGTCTCACACATCACAGCCCTCGCATGTGTCAGCCCCACGGCCCAGTACACCCCCACCCATACTCGACCCCATACAAACAGATGTGCAACCGGCACAATGGCGAATGATCAACACACGCACTGCTCACAATCAGGATGCATGTACACTCACCGCTCGACTCCAGACGGGTCTGCTTCTCTAGGACCTGGACGTGGAGCGCTGGGGATATGCGTTCCAGGACCCCCATCTGTTCTTCCGACAAGTGGCTCCGGCGCCCCTTGGCATCCGCTGCCTTCAAGAGGCGCCGGGCCTTGTTCAGGGTCCTGGACCTGAAGTCCTCCCAGCGCTTCCTGACATGTTGTAAGTCCCGGACTGCCACCCCCTCCGCGTTGATGGCAGTCACAATGTCAGTCCAGATCCGAGTCTGTCCTTCCTTGTCGGCGCGGGAACTTCCGAAGAGGGCATCATACTGCCCCAGGACTTGCTCCACCAGGACACCAACTTCGGTGGCACTGAAGCTGGTGCCCCTCTGCCTCTCTGGCCGGGGGTTGTCAGTGGTCACAGATGGTGTTTGCCCCGACATGACAACCCCAGAGGCAGGAGTGGGTGTGCAACTGGGTCCTGGGGCTGGGCTGTGGAGCGATGGAATTCCAGTCGGGAATCTTCGGTTCCAGCAGGGGTGGTCACAGCAACAGCACCTCTGGCTGATGTGCAGGCAGCAAATGGCAGTGCACGTGGGCAGCAGGCAGTCAGGCAGCAGCAGATGGCAGGTGGGAGCGTGCTCGGGGCTCTGGGGGGCAGTAGTTCGGCCTTCTGGGCAGGAGCGTGGTCTTCCGTGTGCTTACGCGTGGCCAGCTTGGTACGGAGTGATTTGGCATGTGAAAATCCAGCACGTCAGCGTGAAAACCGAGGAAAGGCCCTTAGCGCGTAAGCGCGTCAGCACGCATACGCGATTCTATTGGACCAAAGGCCCTCAGCGCGTAAGCTGGAACCGAAGACTCCCGACTGGAATTCCATCGCTCCACAGCCCAGCCCCAGGACCCAGTTGCACACCCACTCCTGCCTCTGGGGTTGTCATGTCGGGCCAAACACCATCTGTGACCACTGACAACCCCCGGCCAGAGAGGCAGAGGGGCACCAGCTTCAGTGCCACCGAAGTTGGTGTCCTGGTGGAGCAAGTCCTGGGGCAGTATGATGCCCTCTTCGGAAGTTCCCGCGCCGACAAGGAAGGACGGACTCGGATCTGGACTGACATCGTGACTGCCATCAACGCGGAGGGGGTGGCAGTCCGGGACTTACAACATGTCAGGAAGCGCTGGGAGGACTTCAGGTCCAGGACCCTGAACAAGGCCCGGCGCCTCTTGAAGGCAGCGGATGCCAAGGGGCGCCGGGGCCACTTGTCGGAAGAACAGATGGGGGTCCTGGAACGCATATCGCCAGCGCTCCACGTCCAGGTCCTAGAGAAGCAGACCCGTCTGGAGTCGAGCGGTGAGTGTACATGCATCCTGATTGTGAGCAGTGCGTGTGTTGATCATTCGCCATTGTGCCGGTTGCACATCTGTTTGTATGGGGTCGAGTATGGGTGGGGGTGTACTGGGCGTGGGGCTGACACATGCGAGGGCTGTGATGTGTGAGACATGGATGGTGCTTGTGTGTGTGGGCTTGCATGGCAAATGCAGTTGTGCGTGCACACATGTTTGGATGAATGTGTATGTGAGTAGACATGTCCGTGATGTCAGGCATGTATGTTGTTTTCGGCTGCATGTATGAGCACTGTGTACATGTGCATGTGTGTGTATTTGACAAGGGTGCAAAAGTGATGCAACATGGATGCATGTGACAGCGGTATGTGGAAGCCTGACTGGCAGATGTGACATGGATGCCCGTCTGAACAGTGCGACACTTGGCAGAGGTGTGGACATGCATGCAAGTGTGGTGGTGTGTGTACATGTGTGGTGCACTTCCTGTGTTGCATGTGATGTCTGGCTCCCCTTTGGCTGCTGATGCTGTTGTATGTGTAGGGATGGTGGTGGCAGTTGCGATATGGCTGTGGTATGGCTCATGTGTGCCAGTTGCAATGACATGTGTGTTGGGGATTGTGATGACATGTCTGAGGTTTGCCAATGCCACTCCTGTGCAACTGTCATGCGTGTATGTGTCCATTGTACAGTGCCCTGATGCCTGTGTTTTGTTTCTCCCTGTCTGCAGCGTCAACTGATGAAGAGGGCGGAGAAGGTGCTGTGGAGAACAGCGGCGGGGATCCGACCGCCAGCCGGAGACGCAAGGCCCGGCTCCCCTCCCGTGTTGTCATCTCGGCGGGGAGTGAGGAGTCCAGTGCCGCGTCCCAGGCCGCAGCTGCCGGGGGGAGGTCCAAGAGGCGGAGGTTGCAGTTGGACTCCTCGGCAGCAGAAGGGGCAGCTGGGACCCCACAGGGCCCAACAGGGGAAGATGGCACGGAGTCATCCAGGTTGGTGGGGGGTTTGGTGGAGGAGGGGGCCACGCAAGCACCAGAGACGGGGTCTGGAGGTGGGGATCCCACTGGTGCTAGTGGTGCAGTGCAGGACCAGGGACAGGAGGCAGCACAGGCGGCCGCGGAGGTGCCTGTGTGCAATCCTGTCCCCGATCCTGTCCCTGCATCATCTTGCACCAGCAGGGATGCCTACGTCCAGACCCGTTTTCAGGCAGGGTATGAGCTGACGTCAACTGGCCTTCCTCTGCCTGCGGACGTGGCCATCCAGCTCCGGGTTGAGCCTGTCCTGGCTGGTGTGGCGTTGCGTCAACGGGCCATGCGAGGTGACCTGCAGCCTTTTCATGGAGAGACTGCACGTCATCTCGAATGGCTCGTTGACCACGTCAGCCTGCTGAGACAGGTCACCCAGGCCGGATTCCGCTGTCTGATGGGGCTTGCTCCGACCCCCTCCTCAACTGGACCCCCTACGCGCCAGTCGTCCTCTGTGCCATCTTCCCACCCATCAGTCACCTGGGTGCCCTGTGGAGCTGCCTCTGACGGTGCGGCCAGGCTGGTGGAGGAGGCATCCCTGCCACAGTCAGGAGTCGGTGGTCCAGCAGGGGTGGCCACATCAACAAGTGCACCCCAGCCGGCGGAGGATGTGCAGGCAGCAGGAGGCAGTGCACGGGCAGAGGCAGAGCAGCAGCAGCAGCAACATGGTGGGAGACATGAAGGCTTGGGGCTTTCGACATCGGAGGGGCAGGCATCGGCCGGAGGGCAGGGGGACCCAGGACAGAGAGTGTCTTCCGTGTGGCAACGGTTGGGCCACGCCATAGGTGCGGAGCGGCGGCGGGCGGAAGAGGCGCGGCTCACAATGGTCAGGGCGGAGAACTCCATGCGGAGGGCCCTGAGGCGGGCCGAGTGCCTCGAGGCAATCCGCAGGGGGTTGGAGGAGGACACAGCGTCGTCCCTGCGGACCCTCGGGGCCATGGAACTGGACCGCCTCCGGGACATCGAACAGGAGTTCGATGATTCCCTGGCCCGGGACACCACAGAGTGAGCCGCTGGACTTGCCCGCCGCCTTTGTATATAGTTCTTTAGTTTTAGGTTTCCTTTCTTTCGTATTATGATTTGGAGTCGACGGACACTGCTCCACTTTTTGTATATAGTTGATTTTTAGGTAGGTTTTTTAGTAGGTTTCCTTTGTTCAGTTGGGATCATGGACCCTTGTTATTTTTGTACATAGTTCTTTATTGCATGGAGATTTTTTTACATTTGACTTTGGACAAAAAAATGTTCTATTTGGATTTAAAGTTTTATTTTTTCATACGGACATGCAGCTTATTTTTTCTCATTCACATTGTAGTTTGTTTTCTTTCTTTAGCATTCTTATTTTTTTCAAATACAATTTTGTTTGCATACTTCACTGTGTGGTATCATCTCATTGGTTTCATGCATGTCATGTTGTGTGTTTTCACATTCAATTGCAACCATTGTGTGTGACGGACATGGCTTAATTAGCTTCATGAACATTGGGGGTGTAACATGTGATTTCCATTTCCATGTGGGTGAATGGGTTACTTGGTAGGGCTTTTTGGCTGTGGAGGCTGACCATTACGCATATAATTGGGGATTGTGAGGACCTGGTGGGGGCTGCCCATTGTGGCTGGGGGGTGGGGGTGGTGGGAGACATGAGTGGGGGCCTGGTGGAGGGTGCCCCTGCACTGCTTGGGGGTGGGGGTGGTGGGAGACATGAGTGGGGGCCTGGTGGAGGGTGCCCCTGCACTGCTTGGGGGTGGGGGTGGTGGGAGACATGAGTGGGGGCCTGGTGGAGGGTGCCCCTGCACTGCTTGGGGGTGGGGTGGTGGGAGACATGAGTGGGGGCCTGGTGGAGGGTGCCCCTGCACTGCTTGGGGGTGGGGTGGTGGGAGACATGAGTGGGGGCCTGGTGGAGGGTGCCCCTGCACTGCTTGGGGGTGGGGTGGTGGAAGACATGAGTGGGGGCCTGGTGGAGGGTGCCCCTGCACTGCTTGGGGGTGGGGTGGTGGGAGACATGATTGGGGGCCTGGTGGAGGGTGTCCCTGCACTGCTGGGGGGTGGGGGTGGTGGGAGACATGCATTGTTGATCAGTAGTGCAAGGTGACATGTGGGTTGGCTGGGGGGCATGCCCATGGTGGATGGGCTGCCTGCAGGACATGAGCAGGGGTGCAGGGTAGTCCCCCGTGGTGTGGGCTGCCTGCTGGGGCCGTGGAGGTTGTGGAGCGTACACCTGGGAGGACCCACACGGCCAATTCACGTGTAGTACTCCCCAGAACCCCTGGAATACACGTACCCTGCTGAAATCGCGTGTGGACCTTCCCGCGCACCCCTGGAATACACGTACCCTGCTTGCACGGGGCCAATTGCGTGTGGAACTTCCCGCGCACCCCTGGAATACACGTACCCTGCTTGCACGGGGCCAATCGCGTGAGAGACTTCACGCGAACCCCTGAAATACACGTAGCCCGCTCCCCCAGGCCCGATCGCGTGAGAAAGTTCACGCGAACCCCTGAAATACACGTAGCCCGCTCCCACAGGCCCGATCGCGTGAGTAAGTTCACGCGAACCCCTGTAATACACGTAGCCCGCTCCCCCAGGCCCGATCGCGTGGGAAAGTTCACGCGAACCCCTGAAATACACGTAGCCCGCTCCCCCAGGCCCGATCGCGTGAGTTACTTCACGCTAACCCCTGAAATACACGTAGCCCGCTCCCCCAGGCCCGATCGCGTGAGAAAGTTCACGCGAACCCCTGTAATACACGTAGCCCGCTCCCCCAGGCCCGATCGCGTGAGAAGGTCCATGCGAACCCCTGTAATACACGTAGCCCGCTCCCCCAGGCCCGATCGCGTGAGAAAGTTCACGCGAACCCCTGTGATACACGTAGCCCGCTCCCCCAGGCCCGATCGCGTGAGAAACTTCACGCGAACCCCTGTAATACACGTAGCCCGCTCCCCCAGGCCCGATCGCGTGGGAAAGTTCACGCGAACCCCTGAAATACACATAGCCCGCTCCCCCAGGCCCGATCACGTGAGTAACTTCACGCTAACCCCTGAGATACACGTAGCCCGCTCCCCCAGGCCCGATCGCGTGAGAAAGTTCACGCGAACCCCTGTGATACAAGTAGCCCGCTCCTCCAGGCCCGATCGCGTGAGAAAGTTCACGCAAACCCCTGTGATACACGTAGCCCGCTCCCCCATGCCCGATCGCGTGAGAAACTTCACGCGAACCCCTGTAATACACGTAGCCCGCTCCCCCAGGCCCGATCGCGTGGGAAAGTTCACGCGAACCCCTGAAATACACGTAGCCCGCTCCCCCAGGCCCGATCGCGTGAGTAACTTCACGCTAACCCCTGAAATACACGTAGCCCGCTCCCCCAGGCCCGATCGCGTGAGAAACTTCACGTGAACCCCTGTAATACACGTAGCCCACTCCCCCAGGCCCGATCGCGTGGGAAAGTTCACGCGAACCCCTGAAATACACGTAGCCCGCTCCCCCAGGCCCGATCGCGTGAGTAACTTCACGCTAACCCCTGAAATACACGTAGCCCGCTCCCCTAGGCCCGATCGCGTGAGAAAGTTCATGCGAACCCCTGTGATACACGTAGCCCGCTCCCCCAGGCCCGATCGCGTGGGAAAGTTCACGCGAACCCCTGAACTACACGTAGCCCGCTCCCCCAGGCCCGATCGCGTGAGTAACTTCACGCTAACCCCTGAAATACACGTAGCCCGCTCCCCCAGGCCCGATCGCGTGAGAAACTTCACACGAACCCCTGTAATACACGTAGCCCGCTCCCCAAGGCCCGATCGCGTGAGTAACTTCCCGCGCACCCCTGAAATACACATTCCCCGCTTGGCGTTTGCTGTTTGCCAGCCCGGTGAACTGGTCCAGGGTTAGCGCAGCCCTTTGCGATGATTTAGCGATTTTGATGGCTTTTCCTTGCGCGAGGGCGTTCTTCGGGGCGTTACTGGCGCTGCTGCAGGGTCGCTGCGATTCTCTGCGCCACGGCTGGTTTGGGAGCCTAAAATCCATGAATACGCTGTGCGCGGAAATCGGTTTTAGCGCACGTGCCTGGCGCAGAAAATCGCACGCGGACACTCTGCGCCAGCCGCTTGCGACACTTTTCTGCGAAATTCTATGAATTACCCTGACAGTGTTTTTACCTTGGGTGCTACTTTTATCTGGCTGACTTTAATATGAACATTTGCAAATGTTTAGCCCAGGTCTCTAGAGTGTTTGGAGCGATAGATCATAAGTTCCATCTTGGTAGTGTTTAAGCACAGCCAGTTTTGCGACATCCAGTTTTGTATACACTGGTATACTTTGCTTAATGTATTTTGATCTATTTCATGATTTCCACTCAGCTCTACTAAGTGTTGGAAATCATCAGCGTAATACGTGAAGAAGAACCCAAGTTCTTCTAGTTTCCTACTTAAAGGGATAATGTAAATGTTAAAAAGCAAGGGGGTTAAGCAGGCTCCCTGAGGGACTTTGCAGATGATGGTTTCTATGTCTGTTGCCGAGTCACCCCAAAAGACTCTTGACTTGCAGCCTTCCAGAAATGGTTTCATCCAACTAATGGCATTTTCTTATAAGCCACGCCACCAAGCTCAATCTGCCCCGAAATATTTTGTGATCAAGCTGACCGAACAGTGCCAATAAATCCAATAATGCCAGCAGGTCTGATCTACTTTTCTCCAACATGGTCAGCATTTGTGTCTGGAGATCCAACAGTGCGCTTTCGGTCCTGTGGTTGCGTCTAAAGCCTGACTGTTTCTTGTGCAATATACACCCAGTTTCTAGATAGAGTTAGAGCTGTGTGGTAGTGGCTTTGTCTAAACATTTTAATAGGAATAGGGTATTAGTAATGGGCGCAGATTAGCCGCGTCCTTGGGGTCTTGGAAGGCATTTTTTTAAAAGCATGGTCATTGCCACTTCTTTAAGAACTTGTGGGATCTTACCAACGTTAAATGTTGTATCTGCAAACCTGCATAAAACGGGGCAAACATTTCTTTATGTTCTAAAATCAACTTAGATGGGAGGGAGTCTCCTGGGTAGCTAGTGGGATGCATTGTTTTCAGGGTATTTATGGTATCAGCAATGGTTATCCTGGAGAACCCAACAGCCCCATATGAGGGCCCCAAAGTTTGATCATCAGTTTTGTTTTCCTTACTGTTGTGGGTGTTTTTTTCCAGAGCTTTCTTTCTGCCTCATTTATGTTCTGGTTGTCCAATTTTTACTTAATCTTTGTTTGGGCACGTAGAAGCTTCTCTGCAAATGCACTTTGGATGTATTCACAATCTTTTTTTGTGGGTTTAGCAGTTTGGTTTACTGCTTTTTGCTTCTCCCAAAACCTGAATAATTTGAAAAGTTCTTTAGTTTGGTTTTTCTGCTGAACCAATACAATCATTGAAGTAGTTTCTTTTTGCTTCAGTTATTTTTTCTTCATACTCTCTTTCCCATGTTTTCCATAGCGTCTTATTTTCGGGGGTTCTATCCTTCATCCATCTATGTTCTGCCTACCTTTTGCTGGCTGTTAAATGAGCTACGGCCGGGGAAAACCACTTTTGGTTGTTGGTGTGTCTCTCACTTTACGAGTTTTCAGTGGGACCGATGCATCCAGCATGATCCTTAATTCATCGTTATATCAGGTGAACAGGGTGTCCGGTCGTAGAGTCATCTGTTTCCTTCATCATTTTATTTATAAAGTTGGTCAGTTCAATGGCCGTAATGGTCTGGTTGTTCCTACATTCAATTTCACGTGGAGGTTCGTGCTGTGATTTTATGGATTTAGGAAGTTGTAAGTGGCAGGATATGGATGAGTGATCCGACCATATACATGGATTTGTAACAACCTCTGTCAGTAGTGTTACTACATCCTACCCAGTCAAGGACATTGCCCTTAACATGTGCTGGCTCCATATTGTAAATCGTGATATTGTTATTTTTTAGGTATTTTTCTAGCTCTAGGGCTTTCTTGTCCTTCGGGTTTCCTTTCCAGAGGTTTAAATATCCTAGTAGGATGATAGCAGAATTCATTGAGTGTAAAGGGGATAGCACGTTGATAAGATTTTCATTAAAGTTTGCTGAATCTCCTGGTGGCCTATAGATCAATATGAATTTTATGCTGAAATTAAAATTAAGTATCGTTAGCATGCATCATTTCACAGTCTTCACAGTTTATCTTAACCTCGTAAATGCCTAGTTCTTCATTACAGATAAAGGTAATTCCGCCTCCTAATCCACTTTCCTGGTGTTTACCTGTAAAAACATATCCAGGTGGCATATCCAGCCAAGTTTCGGTCATACACATGATGTCGACCTTGTGCTCAAGGATGAAATCATGGACATCTACCGTATGCTTAACGAGGGAACTAGTGTTTGATAGGATTATGTTCATGTGAGTAAGAGTGAGTTGTGTGAATAACGGACTCTATACTGGTGGCAGTAATTTAGGTGTGGCATCAATGAGCTGAGGATCATGTAACTGCAGGTTACTTATTGCTATGATTTGATCACTACGTGCGGTGGAGCGGCCTTCATTGGCAGACATGAGCAGGTCATGTTGTGTAACAACTTGTTTTTTCTCTATAGGCAGGACGGCTAGATTGCTAGCCTGCTGTGTGCCTCCACACCTGCTGTCATCTAACCCAGTATGTTTATTGCTGCTCTTCCTTGCTTTACTTTCAATTGGGGGGGGGGACTCATTATGACCCAGCCTAGTGTTTGATCGCTAGTTGGGTCTAGATGCTGCAGCCATGAAGTGTCATGAATGGGGATTTTAGTGTCTGCATTATCGCGTATGGGAAGTTGAGCGTGAGCTTTTTCGCATGACATGGTGTTTGCAAAAGACTTACTTCTAACCACCTCAATGGCCTTGAGCACTTCCTTGAGGCCCATAGCTGATGATAAGGGTAGCACTACCGGCCGCACCCGCATGTCTGCACCAACCGCCACAGACCGGCTAGTTCCATTACCGCCGGCGTGTTTCGCGCCTGAGGCCAGAATATGAGTTGTAGAAAGGACTACAACTCCCACATGAAGGGTAGTTTTTTCACGACTCGCGGGTGTGCCGAGGATGCAGAAAACTCGGATTCAAATCACACGCAGTTATACAAATGTGTTTAGGAAGCGTGCATCACATATAGGTTACAATTCTAGGCCACAGAAAGTTTAACAAACTTAAAACGTTAAAAACGAGCCGAAGCCCTAATTTGCCCAGTAAAACAGCTTAATGCAAATTTTCTAAAATCACACAACGTAATATTAAAATTAGCAGTCTACTTCAGTACTATCTCTGTGTACTATCACTATTGCTTAGTGTTCACAGCAACTTGCACAAGTCCTGCTGGACAGACATATAACTTGCTGTACCAATACAGTCACAGGTGACCATCACTTTCCACGAATCAGGGGTCCAATAGATAGGCATCAAGCATCAGTTGACTTCCTGTTCTTTTTGATGACCTAGCTATATTAAAAATGCCCAAGTCGCTGAGACACTGACGAGGGTGAACACTCACAGTCCCCTCATCATATGCTGCATCTTCACTGCTCACAAAGCTTTCAACTGTTGTCATCAATGTACTGCCCCTGTTGCTGCACTTCCTACTGCCTGCATTGTTGCTCCAATTGAAGTGTGCAGCTAATCATCCTTGACGATTTGCAAGTTGGTGCTTGCTGTAAGGTATTACCCTTGAGACATGTAGTTAAAAGGCAGCCACTTTTAATTTGAAACGTGTTACCACAAACAAATCCCGAGGTTACTCAATCTTACCTTAATTCTGAACTACCTGTTGATCACCACACTAGGCTAAATGCAAGGGCCTCACCAGCTGTCCACATCTGCATCATCTGCAAGTCAATGGCTCTCTCAATGATTGTTAGCCTGCACTGCTCAAAAAGAGTTCAACTGGTGTCATTGATGTTCTGCTCCTTGATGACACCCTCTTCCATGAGCTTGACATGCCAATTGTATGAGCAAACCTTGGGTAGTTTGGTAATCTTCTGCAGCCTGCGTTCCTTATCCAGTTGGTGTTGCAAGCATGCCAAAAAGCATTCTTGCATATTTGCAAAATGATTCTTGCTGTAAGCTTCTTCACCAAAATATGTAGTTAAAATGTGCTATATTTACTTTGAAACATGTGACCAAAATTGCAGCCAGCAGGTACTCAATCTTACCTTTAAATCCATCAACTCATAGATCACCACACAATGGTAAATACACACCCGCACCAGCCCTGCCACAACATGTACGCCACAGAAGGAAATTCCCCCAGGGATTCATCATGATACATAGCTCCATTGACAGCCTCCTTACAAGGTTGTAGCACAGAGAAGACATATGATAAGCACTGAAACTGGCAGTGCTGACGTAAGCAAGTCAAAGTTTATTTGGAATAATATCCATTAACATATGATAAATACAACATTTAAACATACCAAATACACCAAATATAAACCAGTCATATAAAAACCTACCAATAAAATAAATGACATCAGTGAATTAGGTGCATAATGAAGCATACATTGTATCAATATTATGTTAAGACAGTCTTCTTTATAGTGGTGTCTTCAAGAGCATCCTTAATGTAATAAAATACATCATATACACATTCTACCTCATTACTTTGCATAAAAAGAACCATAACATCTGCCCTTGTCCTGATGTTAGTCCCGATAAAAAGCAGCCTAAACCACTGTTTAATTAATCGAGAATTTACAAATAATTGGAAAATGCATCAGGTCTTTACCACAACCAAAACCGCACAGGTAAACGCTCCCTAGACCCAGCCATGGTGTGCATTAGGCCCTTATGAATGTGCATATGGAATGGATGGGATTACACCAGAGTAATTCTGAATCCAAATAATGGATCCAACTCAGAAAGAATGCAAAGTACTGTTTTATTATCAATTATCTAAAACAGGGAGGTTACAATAAACATCAACGGATGTACTCTGTAGGCTCTCAATGATCTCCACACAAAATATGGTCCTTATCCTAGATAATGCATCAGAGTGAAGTCATACTACGTGGCAATAGTGAAAAACCTATCAAAGGTCGGGATTGGTTAAGGGACACATATAAGTATACATTTCTATAGGAGTTAGGATTGTTATTGGTTGCACGTTTTCAGGCAGGCAGCTTATGCCTACCTCTAAAAACCTGTAATTTCAGAAACATTTAGATAATAAATTTCTCATTGTTCTTCAAACTATAAGATCCTTCCTTATATGGAGTGATATGATTGGTTGGCACACTTGTGCCATGTCTGGAACATTTGGTTTATTTAGAAGCAGGTAAACCCATTCCCAGGCGCAGGTAGGTAGGACAAGTAACTACCTCACCACTCTATTAGCCCAGCATATCTCATTGTCAATGCATTCTGCCATGAAATTGTCTTTTTAATTGGACCTGCAGAGTGTCCTTGTCTTTGAAAATGCACGGGAGTGAGGGCACTCGCTTTCATGTTTGGAACTCCAAGGTCAAGCTCTATTTCTAGCCTTAGCTCACATGACAGGAGACCATAATTTGGTCAATTCCCCAGCTTTGAAATGCTCTAAATGAATTACAGTTTGGCATCCTTTGTGTTCTTTATTGAACCTTAATGTGAGAAGGTTCATCCTCCACATATTCATCCTTCTTGAGAATAGATAGCTGACCTTGCTTCTTGAATCTTGACTCCAGGCCAGACAGCCTCACCATGCAGCTCCATGAGCCTATTATTTTCCCTTCCCACTTCATCTGTTCTGGCTCACTAAATTCATGATACCAACATCCAGTGTCTGTACAATGGCGGCTTTGTCTGCATTGTATTCACAGTCATAGCTAGCTCCTATGATGACTTAATCTATCTTGCATCTCAGTGGCTGTACATCCATTGAACGGTTGTTTTGTGCAGCACTTTGTGCAATGTAATCTTTTTCTGTTAGACTTGAGAGTTTGCTTGATCCTTACTTCACCCTTAGCCCTCTAGGATCCGTACATCATCTTCAGCCAGTTTCTCGAGACATCGTGCAAACATTTCTATGACGTCATCAATTCACCATCCAGCTTCTCCTTATACTGCTTCAGGGTTTTCCTTCTGTAAGTTATCATCACATCGAGGGTACATTTGGTAGGGTTGTCTCAATGGGTGTCTTCTTTCAAACACTCACTGTGGTATTGGTATTATGGCTGGTGTCAGGCATGAAGCAATCTCATGTCTCCAATAAAGAGGAGGTAGGGGGGTGGGATCTCCTGCAGATGTACACAGCTGCTCCTCTACATTCCCCCCTTAAATCAAGTCCTCACCCACCTCCTCAATTCTCTCAGAGACTTTGTATTGTCTCTTGAATAAATGTCACGTCAGTGTCCATATCTCCGTCACCCCTCTCAGGCTGCCCACTGTTTTGATGTGTTCATCCACACGTAAAGTCATGGAATTACATTGTACATTTTGGTGTACAATAGACCCATCATCCCACGTATTTCTTATGATCATTTGGATACCAGAACTTTGTTCCCTCAGGTGCTACAAAGCTGGCCTTTATGTAATCTCTGATGGCGTCAGCTTCTGGTTCATCCTTGGCATCAATCATGATCGTCATTCCTACTGCTTCCTTGGCAGTTTTCTTACATTGTCCAATTATTATTAGTATAATACAGAATCCAAATATGATTATTACCAATATTGCTCCAAGGAACTTGAATAAGTTTGCCATCCAATAAGGAATCCATGAGAACATGAATGCAAAACAACTGTCATCTTCAATAGCTGAGGTCTCGTCCACCATATTTATGTGTAAATCTGTCAACATCGAAATGGCTTTTGTCAACGTCCCATTTTCTCTGTCATGAGATGGTATGAATGTGCAACATGATGGCCCAATCTTGGTTCAAACACCTCCTTCCTACCTGTGATCATGTTGATGAGATACCTTTTCTCGAGGGCCAACATCCTTATGGCCCTCAATTTTTCCTTTATCGTGTTGAATCCCTTTATGGTGGCATTGATTGTTTGTAACAGCTCCCATCTGGTCATTTGTAACCACATGGTATTTATAGCAGTCTGAACCCCAGGCATGAAGATGTGAACAACAATGCAGTTTTACTGAACAATTTGTGCTCATCAGGAATGTCACCAAATCTGCTTTTGATTTGTTCTGAGAAGAAAGTTAATCTCTTTTTTCCCCACAGTTCTATTGGCCTTCTCCTTCTCAGGTGATCATCTACTTTGGAAACCCTTAAATCTTCTGATCACTCTGCGGCATCACCAATGCTGTAACACAGATGCATACCAGAAAGCACACTCCACCCCAATTCCTGGGTAATTTCATATATGTTCTAGATCCACAGGCCCAATACTGATCCATTAGGACAGCAGTCCCTCTCCTCATTCCTGGAACGACAATGGTGTTTTTACATCCCTTATTATGCCTGACATAATTCTTTCCCTTCCTTTGAAAGCACATGGTTACATTTATTAATGAGACTATGTTTACTGGCATAGCTTCATCCTCCATGCATGTCAGCAGTTTAGAGTAATTAGACCATGAGTTCAGGCACTCATCATTCACCTTCTGTACTCCTTGTACTGCTTCTTTTCTTAGTAGATGAGCTGCACATGACATCATTGCATCTTCCCATCCATTACTAGTATTCACTCGCCCATAGATCAGCAGCTGTGACCATTGCAGGCATCCAGGCATTCCAGTCTTCTCCGTAAGGTCAGAGCAGTTCATTCTCGCAATTTCCTCAACAATCACCTCACCCTGGCCTGCAGCAGGATACATGATCATCCTGTCTGTCCATTCAAGTTCCTTCTCCATTTGTGTTATTTTTGTTCGCCACAAAGTGAATCTGGATATTGATCTCCCTTCCAATTTCTAATCAGGAACTGGCATTAAGGCATAACGCCAATGCAATATTTATTTCTTCAACACATTTATAAAAGTTCATTTCAGCCTCTGGAATTTCTCTGTAAGTCTTTGTACTCCCTGATAAAATATATAATAGAGTGTCCATTGAATTCCAGTCCAAAAAGAAATATTTGCTAATCACTCTCAGCTTTATCGTCCCTCTTCTTGGTCATTGATCGAGTCTGCATACGGGGAAATTATTTTTCTTGTCTTGCTTCTGGATCACCAACCGCTGGAGGGAGGGTCTCACCTTTTTAAACCTTCACGTCACCTAGATGCAACGAAGCTTATCTTCCTGATACCTTAACTGCAGAAGGGGAGACTTCCTCACCAACAAAGGGGCCATTGAATCTAGGTTTGTGCCACCTTCTAGTGAAATTCTTTATAAGGATCAGGTCCCCAATATATAATTTTAGCGGTGCGATAGTTCACTTGGATTGATTACTGGATCATCCTCTTCTGTGTTCCTAGACATCTCCCTCAGATGCTTGACTTTATCTGAAATAAAAGGAATACTGGCAATGATACATGTGAGGCACTACTGTGCCTCGGGAGCCAGGCAGCAGTCTCTGTGGCTTCTAGCATGCCGTTTGGGGCAGCGAGCGCTCCTGTGCTCATAATGGACAGAATTTCCCAGTAGGCTTGGTACTCCGCATTCACGTGACATATCTCATGATGCGCTACCCAGCAGAAGCTGCATATAAGCAGATGTAACTTGCGGGTAGTGCTCCTTAACTGTTATGCTACGCCCAGCAAGCAGCTTTTCATTTCCTGCATCTCTTGTCTTTTGCATCCGGCTTCAGACCATTTGGCTCACATATTCCTGGACTTTGATCTCTGCATTGCCCTTATCCCGTTTCTGATGCTCTCTCCCTCGAACTGATCTCTTGGTTCCCAACAATCCTTGGCTTCTGTGATACTTGACTGATTTCTCTTGTTCCGTGTGGCTTATGGTAACTCTGGTTGTTCCCCATTGGATTTCTTCAATGTTTTTCTTCTGTGGAGTTTTGTTCTTACATTTTGGATTATTATTTTTTGTTTGTTTTGGTTTTTGGCAGGCTCATTGGAACTGGACTTGGATTCCCTGGTTCTTCAGGTCTACACTTCAGAGCCATTTTTTGGAAATTCCTGTATCCTGGAACTCCATGCTTGTTTGCCCCTAGATTTAGCCCTTGTGCTGTTCGGGTCTGGTTTTCTTCACGAAGAAGACATTGCTGGACCTTATCTGGACTACCTCTCTTCCCTGGCTATCCTTTACTCCCTAGACTACATTGGCTGGAGCTAGCAAGTAGGTTAATTGCCTGCATCTCCATCATCACATGTAGGAGTCGGGGATTGATCTGGGAGATTTGTGGTGTGTACCATTGTAAGGTTGGATGGGATACTGATCTGTTCCATTTGTTTGTTCCATGTTTAGCTCTGCTGGTTGCTCCCGCCTTTTCACCTGAGCCCCTAGACTGACAGGTTTCTTTTGTCATCTGAAGGCTGTGCTCTCATAGGGACAGTATCCCTGTGAAAGGAGACCCCGGGTTGTCACATGTGACTGGGGTTATCCAAGTCCGATGTGATCCTCACATCATCACCTAGAGTCTTTGTTACACTCTGTCATGCAACACACTGTCACTAATTCATGAAGGGTGAGGTGGTGGTCAGAACCTGGCTATTTCTGAAGGACATATAAGGCTAGGGTAGGCAATACAGCCATCCCTTCTTCAAAGTCAATTTAATCTTGGTGATCTTTGAGAAGGTTGTTGAGTCTCTCACATGTTCCATTTGCTTGTGGGTGGTATGCAGAAGAAAACTTGTGCTTTATACTCAATAGAAGTCCTATTTGTTTGAATTACTCATTGACAAAATGTGGCCCATTATCGGATCTTAGTACTTTACACACACCCCACCTCTGCAAGACTTTGCACACTAAACACTTTGCTGCACAAGTGGCATCAGGGTATGCACACTGACTGGCTTCGATCCACCTAGGGGGCACACCACCACTAAGAAATACCTGTATCCATTACATGTCTGCAGCATATTGACATAGTCGATATGTACATGCTGAAATTGATCATTTGGTCAAGGTATTACTCGTCTGATTGTTCTCAGTGTATGCCGAGCAGTAAACCTTTGACACACAATGCAATTCACCATGTACTGTGCAACGTGTTCCGGTAGGTTAGAAATTAACTAGTCTTCTGCAATAGTGGCATTAAGACTTTCTCTAGTTATGTGCACAGGTTAATGCAGTATCTCAAGTGTGACTTTTAATAATGCCACCAGCATCACTGGCTTTTCAGTGCTTTCCAGTCGACATAATGCTTCTCTAGGGGATAAAGAGCACCACCTTTGTTTCCATAGCTCTTGCTCTTCTTGTGGTGCTCTTCCCTGAATCTCTATTAGTTGTGTAGCTGACTGCATATGAAACCCCTCTCGTACTATCAAAACTTGAAATATCTGTGGAATATGAAACCCTTTAGGCGTCTGTGTCTGTGGCTTTGTTTCTGTGAGAGATATAGTCTGTTTGTTTAGTATGGGCTGCACATTTTATGACCACTATGGCCACTGGGAGTTGTAGTGCCTTAATGAGCCTGTCCAATAAGGAGGCATGTTGTACTGGAGAGCCATCTGCACAGAGATAGCCCCTTCTTTTCCAATGTGACAGCCCAGCAGGTACGGTTGATGTCATATAGGCGCCCTCACTGTATACTGTCACTGCCTGTCCTTTATGTTTCTCAAGTGCAATAATAAGCGGTACTAATTCTGCTGTTTGTGCTGAAAAGTGAGATGGTAGTCTTGCACTCACCCCTACTTCAAATTCACCATTTAATCTGTTTCTTATCACTGTGGAGCCTGAATGCCTCTCCCCACTAGTCTGGTCATTTTTTGAAGAACCGTCAATAAAAAGAAGCCCCCCCCACCCCCCACCAAAGCATTCTTCTTCACACGGGGTATGTCATCATAGAAGTTGACATTATTTGCAGAGTCATGCACATGAGCACCTTCTTCTACTGGTTCAGCTACACACATGGCTGGGTTCACTATTTAATATCTTACAATTTTAGTCGCTGTATTGGAAATCATTACTTTGTAAGCGCGAGCCCTTTGGGATGTTACCGTGCCCTTAGATTTCTCTTAAATGGCAAATAAGGCATGCTCCGCGCAGAGAGTCATAGAGCAGCCCATGCGGGAGCAGCCAGACTGTTTGCACAGGAACTGTCCTTTCATAATTGGATCTAAAATCCTGCTATAGCATGCCAAAGCTCTGTACCCCAGTGTCGTCCTTTGTGTAAGTACTGCTGTCATTATTGCCCCCATTGTGTGCGAATATAAATACAATTCCTCACTGTAGTTGGAAATCCCAAAAACTGGAGCGGCAAACATTGCTCTTTTCAACTTCTCAAATTCTTCCTCCATTCCTTCAGTTCATTCTATATTTTCCTTACCGACTTGTGCTTTCTTTAACACTTGAAAAAGTGGCTTGGTATATGTGCTGTAATCAAAGACCCAGGCTCTGCAGTAATTGCACAAGCCCAGAAACTGCTGCATCTGTCTGACTGTGTTTGGTTTTGGTATCTGCATAATTGCCTCAGCCCTTTTCAGGTGTCACTTTCTTCCCTTCATGTGGAATTAACTGACCTGTGTACAACACGTCTTCCTGGCAATACTGTAATGTCTCTTTGTCCACCTGATATCCTTTGTCTGCTAAAACAGTCTTTTGTTGGACAAAGTCTTGCCTACATTCATCCTCTGTTGTACTGCAAATCAATTTGTCACCTACGTACTATATCACTGCAATTTTAAGATTGATATTGCCTAGATCCATCTGTAGGACCCTGTTGAAGATCAATGGAAACTCACAGTACCCTTGAGGAAGACAAGTATGTTTTAGTCGTTTTGTCTAAACATAAAGGATGTCGGTCTTGTGAGTCCTTATGCAACGGGATCAAGAAAAGCACATTTTTCAAATCGATCCCTGTGAAATACTAAGCTTTGACTGGGGTGCTGCATAATATTGTTGCAAGATTAGGAACTAAAGGAAACTCTGCCTCTACAATCTGATTAAGAGGCCTAAGGACCTGGATAAATCTCCATGACCCCACTTTAGCTACACCGATATATTGTACAATGAGTCTGATGGAACTAGGATACCCTGACTCATCAGTGCTGAAATATTCTGAAATATGCCCTCATCAGCTTCTCGGGACATGGAGTTCTGTTTCATTTGGTGTAAAATGGCTCCTGGTTTAAGATTTATTTTAACCTCCCCTATTCCCTTTAATAGGTCTAGATCATAGGGGCCCGTGGTCCACAGGACACTTGGCACCTTTTCTAGATCTTCCTGAAAAATGCTAGGCATTGCCACATTATCGCCATTCGCTATGGGATTTTTCTTTTCTCAATCTTTATCCAATATGTAATGCTCATAAAGAACACCACTTCGTCATTGATTAATTCTTCTCTGAACATATCTTCATCTGTTATGTCAGTCAATCTGTACCCTTCTTCTAGAGCTATCACCGTTCTCCATGACCTTCCTTCGTCATCCACCCCTTCAAGCGTTGTTATCTCGCCTTGTACTATAGCTGCTTCCAACTTTCAAGGACTAGTCTGCCCATCTTCCACATCCAGAGCTTTTTGTGGTATAAATAAAAACTCATCAGGTATCCTAACAATCGTCCCTACTACCCCAGGAAGCCATGTCAACAAAATACTTACTCCATATAGGAAGACTTGCAGATCTACCGGGACTCCTCTTAGAGCCACTTGCCCCGTGAATGCCAGTATAAACTTTCCTATGTTTTAGGTAGTGTATTGCTGGAGTTGAGCACACTATTCCTTGATCAATGAATGAAATTGTCATGTTAATTGGTGTCGCCGTGAATATAACAAGGGAATGAACATGTCATATTCCCCTATAGAAATTGGTAACTTATCAGTAAAATTATTTAACTTCGTAGCTCCAGAGAACCTTTGAGCATTCATGGCAATACCTGACATTGGATATGTTCCCTCCTGTATGCACAAGCGTGTCACCTCCATGTCTACAAGAAAAGAAAGGATTTGCCCCCTATCGTCACATTGACCCTTGGTTACTCTTTGGGGTCTGGTGTCACAGATAGTACTGAACATATCAAGTCACCCCATGAGCTGTCCTATTGGGGGTATGAGCTAATCCCAGTCCCTGTGAAATGGTTCCATCCTATCAAAGTAATACCCCTTATCCTAGGTGTGAGTATGTGTCCGTATCAGCGTTCTGCTGTGTTTGTATAGGTGCTTGTTGTGACTGCCCTTGTGGTGGGTACATTTGTACCATCCCTGCTGTTATACTTGCTGTACTTGTGGTGCCTGTGCCTAATAGGATATGTGATCCTGGGCAAAGCCCTCTCTTATTTGTGTACTATATGGTGGTGCGTAAACTGTCCCTCCTATCGGAAAATGGCAATTTTGTATACTCCCTTGGCTCCTGCATATGCACCTAATATGCCCTGTAATTCCACAAATCCAACACTCTAGGGGTGGCCCTCTGGAAAACCCTTCTTGGTTACATCCTCCCTGAGCACACTGACTCTCATTCTCAGTGTTTTGAAATCCTCCTTGGTTTTTCTGAAATCCACCTGCTCTTCCTTTAAAATCCAGTCCTCTGCCTCGTGGCACAAACCCATACCCACCTTGACCAATCGGGCATGAATTATTCACTTGTGATGTACCTATTGCTTCCTGCATTCCCATTCCTTCTTCACTTGTCAATATCGCCCCTTCTATGGCAACTGTTGACAATTTTTTGTAACCAATTTGGCTTCCTCGATTTTTCTATTTTCATCCTTCTTTTTGTTTTTCTCTTGTAATAACCGATAGTGATGTACTATAGTCAACTGTACCCCCACTTGTTTTTTCATCTGTCTTTGTACTGGTTCTGGTAAACCCTGACATAAAATATGATAAAATAGTGTCACTGCCTTTTCCCACGGCACATGAGTTTCAAGCTGCCATTTCTCCTGAGCATCCTGAATATAAGCAATGGGGTCTTCATCGTCCTTCATTTTACATGTCAGAATTGCACCTATATACTGTAACCTGAGAGCCCTCCAAAAATCTGCCCTACAATTATTAATGGGTGCTTGATCTTGTGAAGTGTTTTGTGCCGTCACACTTGTGCACCCTGCTCGCCTCCATATGTCATTAGCCCTCTCCCCAAGAATGTCTGCCAGGAACCCTTTGGCCAACATATTTCCCCCTGTCATTTTTTCTAATTTGTATAACCACTTCCCAGCCCCCGAAGTCAAACTAGGTAGCTTGTATTTTAAGTTATCTTTATCCATATATGGCCATGAAATGTATTGCGGTCTTGCTTCCCCCTTCTCTAGCAAGGGGAACTGTGAGAAACCCATCCCATAGTCAGATCGCACTATTAGTCTATCTATGACAGGGATAATCGTCCCTATCCGCCTTCTTGCTGGTAGTGACCTTAACCTGCTCACATTTGGTGGAGATTCTCCCTTCTCACTACATGATCGTCTTCTCTGAAGAGCTGGATATGGTATGGGATCTGGTGTTCTTTCTTTAGGGTGCTCTAGGTCTGACCATCTTACTTCCTTATCCATCTGTTGGCTTCCCAGGGGGGCGCACACACTCCCTCCTTCTACCTCATGAGTTGACTCTCTTTCTTCATCTGACATTTCCAAACCCCAACTAGTATGACTATCATCCCCCTCGCTTTTATCTAGATTTAACCTACTCAAAGACAGTTCTCGCCGTTCATCATAAAACTTGTTTTCTTCCTCAATTTGCGGTTGATATACCAGGGATCGATTACCACCCATTTGAGTTCCCTACTCGCTATCCCATCTTAACTGCCGATATATCTTCTGCATCATATCTTTCTTCCTCTAGCACTACTCTAGGTGTTTCTGGTGTTACCTCCTTTATTGGGAGAATCTCTCTCATTGTATCCCATCGTATTTCTTCACTCAGCCTCATTTGTTCCTTACACATGAGACTGGCATCCAAACCTTGCTGCCTCCTAATCTGTTTTATTTCTTCATCCACTTCACTTTTCTTTGTTGCATCCCTTCTTCCTTTTCCTTCCTCCTGCCTTTGTTCTTCCCTTCTTGCTTCCTGCCTTTGTTCTTTTTCTTCTCTCCTTCTCTGTTACTTTCTGTCTTTCACTCTTTGTGCTTCTTCCTCCTCTTTCTTTCTTTCCTTCCCATCCTTTTCTCCTATAGCTCTTTGTCTATTTGCATGCTTCTTTGTTCCTCCACCCACTTTTCATCTTTCTCTTGTTCCTCCCTGTATGTCTGTAACTGTCGATCTGTGTTTTCCTTCCTTTCTCATCCTCCCTCAATCTCCTATCTTGTTCCCTGTCCTTCTTTTCTTGCTCATCCTTATCTTCTCTCTGCCTAACCTCCTCAATGATTTTCCGATCTAACTTAAGTAATATCTGTCCTCCCACCCATTTGTTCTTTACGAGCGTTACCTCGTCAGCGGTGTCCATTTCTCCCTTCCATTGCTTAATTTCTCTGTCTGTATCTGTTGATATATTCAACCTCATCTCATATAGATTTACAGACATCTTCCTTTATTTTACTTTCTTCTGGACTGTTGTCACTACTATAAGCAGAGCGTTCATATGTTGTGTTACTATAACCCGATGCTGCTTTCAGTTCCTTCAAAGGGAAAATTACTATCTCTACTGTTGTTAAACTCTTAACCTCGGACAAGGTAGGAGGAGCTGAGGTCCCAATGCCCTCTCCCTTATGCTGATTAAGCATCCACTCCTCCGGTAGCGTGAGCTTCTTTTCCTCTTGGTACATCTTCCGAAGTTCTAAAATTGCCAGTCTTTTCTCTAACTTCTTTCCTGTGTATGCAGAATTTACATATGTGGTAATGGGTTGCAATACCGCTTTTGACAATGATCCCCCTTGTGGCCATGACATGAACATTTTAACAGCTGCACACTTTATCAATTGTGCACTGTACAGTTGAGCTTGGGTAGATGTTTTGGCAGTGTTTTACAAAGGTGCATGATAGGAGTGCCCTCCCTAATGACAACTCTTGAATGACTGTCGATACTTACCAGATAATCAAATAAACCTTGTATTTCAACTCAAATCACCAGTATGTTCAAAGAAAATAATGGTTCTAGAAGAACTTCTTGGTATCTGATATGCTCTCAAATGGAAACTTATAAATCAATTATAGGATCCTCTTGCATAAAGAGTATAATTTCTAGTAATAAAACATTTGAGGCCAACTGTTGCCTCATCAGTAAGAGCTCATTAGCCAATGCAATGAGTTTTTCTTCTTCATCACGGCTGAGCCCTACTTTATACAATCATAGGTAATCATTTCAGCATTACAGTTTGTACATATCAAAATTAATACAATTAAGAAAATGATTCAGAAGATAATCCAATGCCAACCATCAATGTAAAATAACAGGGAGGTAAAGTAAATAACATAGCCAGTTGGGCAGTCAAGCACGTACATGTAGATATAAAAAGAGAAAAATAAACAGAATAATGTCACAGAGCGTCATTAACAGAACGTGCGGCACAATGGTGAGAAAAAATAAAAAGGAATACATTAATTAACGGTATATCTTGTGTGATCTGAAAAGCCCAAAGTGAAAGTTTTTAAATAAGTCATGCAGCCATTGCAAATGTACACCAAAGATTGTGTGTGCGATTGTGGGAGAATAAAAGTTATGTAGTATATTGCCCTCCTTAAGTGAAGACAGGAGCCGTAATAGAATTGCACCATTGGTTTATTTATGCTGGAGTGCAATAACAAATTTAATCTGCAACATCAATGGCCAACGGGCCTAACCTTGCTGAGGTTAAGGATTCCTCAGGATGCAGGAATAAGAGGCTTTAAAGTCCCGTGCTCGGAGGAGCCGGGGAGACGCCTCTGCTTGCGTCTTGAGCTCGTCCCGCAATCCGCGCGTAACGCGCGGGGGCGGAGCCGTGTTCGCTCGCGAGGTCTCGCGAGAGCGGGGCTCTCGCAATCGCTCTACACACCTCCCTTCTTCAATGCAGAACGAGTTCATTGTAATACATAGTCATTGTATCTCACCGGTCTTCTGTGTTCCCTTTGGGGTCTCTCACCAGTTCCAGGGCAAGATCCCTGCTGCTCAGGTTCTGGGTTTAGATATGGTTCTTCTGGTTCTGTCTCGGTTTCTTCTCTTTCTCCATCGTTTCCTTCGGGTTCTCGTTCGTCGTTTCCCCCATAGTCCTTTTCGGCTTCTACATGTGGTGTCTCTGGGGTTCTCGCCTTTTCTTGCCTCCGCTGGTATAATGCTACTCTTTCAAAGTTCCATGCGTGCCCGTCTTCTGTACGGACATGATTGGTCCCCTTGTGAGTTACTTTTATGGGCTGACTATACCGGGATCCTGTGGTTTGATCTTTTCTTGGTAGTTTTATTTTCACCCAGTCCCCTTTTCCTATGTCGGGCGCTTGCTTCGTCCGCCTTCTTTCGTCGCTCCACGATTTCATGCGTGACTTGTTTTTCTCAATGCGCCATACTACTTCCGCCATGTTCACTGCTTCATCTTCCCTTACTTTCGACAGCCATGTGGGATGAGCGTAGATGCAGCACTCCTCCCTCTCAACATTTTGAACGGGGATATTTGTGTAATTCCGTTTGGCGTGAGCCTGTGGGCCGCTATGGCTTCTTTGGTGGTTTTGAGTGGGTCCATGCCGGAAGCCGTGGCCAGTTGGATGGCGCCCTTTATGAATCTATTTGCCCTCTCGAAGAGTCCATTGGCTTGGGGGTGATATAGGGCTGCTTTCTTTTGTTTAATGTGATTCCTTTTTAAAAATTCTTCCATGTCTTTGGAAACTAGTTGTACCCCATTGTCTGTGACGACCTCTTTGGGGAGGCCTTCCCTTTGAAAAATTTCTGTGAGTACTTCTATGACTGTCTCAGTAGTTATGTTTGGTACAAACTCTGCTTCCACCCACTTGGATAGATAGTCGACAAGTACTATGCCGTATCTGTGTTCTGTCGCCATCGCCTCCAGGGGCCCTATAAAGTCGATGCCTACTTTGGACCATACTGCTTCTGGTATCTCGGTGGGTATGAGGGGTGCCTGGCGAACCTTAAGTCTTTTGTCGCTATTCAGGCATTCGTGGCAGCGTTCTATCATAGCACGAATTTCTTGATCCATGGACGGCCACCAGTAGGCTTCTCTCACCCTGCGACGTGTCATCGTGTTCCCCAAATGTCCCGCATGGGCCCTACAGAGTATAGTGCGTCTCATTCCTGTTGGGGGGATGATTTGGTCTGTCTTTAAGATTATCCCCTCTGTTTCCGACAACTCATCTTGCACTTTCCAATATGGTCTCATTCCTTCGGGCAGCGTTTTTTCATCGGGCCACCCTTCCCTGATACATCCGCGAATCTTTGCCATGGTGGGGTCTTTCCCATCTTCTTCTTCCCAATGTCTTTCGCTGAGTTCCAGGTACTCTGGTGCCGTTAGGTCTGTGGTAGATGCAACTATGCATTCCCCATGTAGGAACGGGGTAGCCTCCTCTTTGCCCTCCGGCAGCCTCAACATGCAGTCGGCTTGGGAGTTTTTCCAGCCTGAGATGTGCTGGATTTCAAATGTGTACTCCTGTAGTTTAGCTGCGATGCGGGCTAGTCTGGGCGTGGATGCCTTGGTGCCTCCTGGACTGAGCATGTGGATGAGCGGCTTGTGATCTGTCACCAGCTTGAACTTTGTGCCCCACACGTATGTTCGGAAATGTTCGACTGCCCATGCGCATGCGAGCATTTCTTTTTCAATGGTGGAATAGTTCTGTTCTGCCTCTGACAGTGCCTTTGAGGCAAAGGCCACTACATGTTCGGTGTCGCCTCTCTTCTGCGTTAGCACTGCCCCTAGTCCGTACGCACTGGCGTCTGTTGTGATTACTGTTTCCCACTCTGGGTTAAAAGGTTGAAGACATGGGGCTTTCACTATGTGCTGTTTTATGGTTTCCGTCGCCCTCTTCTGTGGCTCTCGCCACGTGAATTCCGACCCTTTTTTGAGCAGATCTCGGAGAGGTGTGGTGATTTCTGAAAACCTGGGTATGAATTTTGCATAGTATTCGGCCAATCCTAAAAATGACCTCACCTCTTCTTTAGTGGTGGGTTCCGGAGCTTTGGTGATGGCCTGCAGGAGGTTCTGTTTGGGACTGATCCCTTTTTCCGATATCTTGTACCCTAAGTATTCGACTTCTTTCACCCCGAATGAACATTTTTCGTGGCGTAGGCGCACTCCTGCTTCTTGTAACTTGTTGAGAACTAATTTGAGCGTGGCATTGTGCGTCTGTTCATCTCTGGCATATACCAGGATGTCATCCTGGAAATATACCACGTTTTTAACTTTCCGTAGCAGGACATCCATTATGCGTTGGAAGGCAGATGCAGCTGACGACAGCCCGAAAGGCATTTTGGTGAATTGGTATGTACCAAAAGGAGTGATGAATGCCGTAAGGGGTTTTGATTCTTCGTGCAGCTGTATTTGGTGGTATGCATTTCTCATGTCCAGTTTAGAGAATATTTTGGCTTCTTTCATTAGTAAAATGAGTTCATTAATGCTCAGGAGCGGTTAGTTGTCCGTAATGACTTCTAGGTTTAAACTGCGCAGGTCTATGCACACCCTTAATTCTTGTGATTGGGGTTTCTTTATGAGGACGACTGGGCTCAGCCATTCGGATGCTTCAATTTCTTCTATTACCCCTTCCGTTTTCATTTTGTCCAGCTGTTGCTTTAGGGTGTCTCTTGCTGTGGCTGGTACTGGTCTCACCCGGTGTTTGACTGGGACTGCATTCCTTTTGAGCACAATTTTGTGAAGAAAATTTTTGATGTGCCCCGGCTCCTCCGAGAAAAGTGTTGGGTAATCGCTCTTGACAATTGACCCGTTCCTTGCACTGACAGACAGGACCTGATCTTCTGTACTGGGGTCTAGTTTGATTTTTAACTTGTCTTGGTCGTCCCAACCCAAAACCGCTGGACCTTCGTGACTGAAATAGACTCGGGTGGTGGTTTCTCTCCCTTTGAATTCGACTTTTCCATTGATGTAACCTAACAGTTCAACTGACGCCCCTCCAAACACAGTGGGCTTGTGTCGCATGGTGAGAACTTGGACTTTCTCCTTTCCCACCATTTCTTTGTATGTGTGCAGGGGCAAAATGGTGAGATCTGACCCGGAGTCTGCCATGACTCTTGTCTCTTTTCCATTGATTTTGATTAGGCAATGGGGCTTCTCTCTCCTGGCCCGTGTGCTGTTCACCATAATGACTGTGGGTCTTCCTTTATCTTCTGAGGAGGATTCTCTTACCACCGTTCGATCTGTGGTGAGGCTGGTGACTTTCTTGTTTCTCCATCGACACACTATGGAGAAGTGCCCGATGCGTTTGCAGATGGAGCACTCCTTTTCTCTGGCTGGGCACTCCCGGTCAAACGCGAAGTGCTTCGTGCTGGTGCACCTGTGGCACTTGAGTGGTTCTTTCTTGTTTCCTCTCACCTCTCTCGTGTCAGCTGTCGACTTTTCTTTTCTTATGTGGAAGCCCACCGCTTGAATTTCCGCGGGACCCTGGGCCCCTGCATATTCCTTTCTTCTTCCCGCCGTTTCTTCTACCGCTCTGGCGATCTCGATGGCTTTCTCTAACTGTAGCTCCTTTTCGAGGATAAATTTATCTTGGACTATGCGACTGTTAGTGTGTACGACCACCATATCACATATGCGGTTCTCTGCATTGGTGCCGAAGTTACACAAGGCTGCTAATTCCCTCAATTTGGTGACATAGTCATCGACGGGTTCAGACAGTTCCTGTTTCCAAGTGTAAAACCGTATTCTGTGGAGCACTGTGTTCTCCTTACTGGCGAATCTCTTAATGATTCTCCTGACCGCCTCCTTGAACACATCATCATTGTCATCGTTTACAGGAATCGGGGTAAGGCCCTCGAATATTCTTTGCCCTTCCACTCCTAGTGCATTGAGTAACATGGCCCTGTGTCTTGCCGCCGAAAACCCTGCTCCGCCCATAGCCTCCACGTATGTCATAAACAGGGGCTGCCATTGTGGCCATGGAATAGCAGGCCTACCTGGCGTTTGCAGAAAGGGTGGCGGTGGCGTGGCTCCTTGCATGCTTCCGTGCGGGTTCTGGTGGTGATCCTCGTCGCCAATTTATGTAGTATATTGCCCTCCTTAAGTGAAGACAGGAGCCGTAATAGAATTGCACCATTGGTTTATTTATGCTGGAGTGCAATAACGAATTTAATCTGCAACATCAATGGCCAACGGGCCTAACCTTGCTGAGGTTAAGGATTCCTCAGGATGCAGGAATAAGAGGCTTTAAAGTCCCGTGCTCGGAGGAGCCGGGGAGACGCCTCTGCTTGCGTCTTGAGCTCGTCCCGTAATCCGCGCGTAACGCGCGGGGGCGGAGCCGTGTTCGCTCGCGAGGTCTCGCGAGAGCGGGGCTCTCGCGATCGCTCTACAAGTTAACTCTTGAATATGAGCAAAAAGTGCTCTGTTCTTGGTGGCAAGTACAGGCTCTGAAAGCAAAGGTACATCGGGTGATTGGAAAAGCTCTTTGTAAATTAATAATAGAGACGCACCTTGGCGCATAGTGGAAAAGCTTACCTGCTGCTAGTCTGTCAGATGACGTGGCAGCGGAAACACACGCAGGAGCACGCCTGCATATATTTACTCTCGTTGCCAAGGGGACAGTGTAGAAGCCGAGACGCAGCACACATGGGGGAGTGGCCATGTCTGCATCGTCTCACATCCCAACGCCTATATGGGAATGGAGAGGTCGGGGTGTGCGGGCCCCTCTTGATAAAATGTTTCAAATCTTCGCATAACTAATTGGAAATGGAAAATGAAGAATACGTTCATACCGTTTTTACATAACTTGACTATTGATGTGCAGTAAATCGTTGGTGTCATGGTGGACGCACCAACCTGTAAATGCATAAATGTAGCTGATAGTAAGACCCTACTGTAAACTGGTGCACGCATATGGTAGATACAACATTTAAACATTACCAAATAGACCAAATATAAACCAGTCATATTAAAACCTACCAATAAAATAAAGGACAACAGTGAATGAGGTGCATAATGAAGCATACATTGTATCAACATTATGTTAAGACAGCCTTGTTTATAGTGATGTCTTCAAGAGCATCCTTAATTAAATAAAATGCATCATATATAAATTCTGCCTCATTAGTTTGCATAACAAGAACCATAACATTCACACAAGTACTTATGTTATTCCCAATAAAAAGCAGTCTAAACCACTGTTTCTTGTGAGCATATGGCCCTTAGGAACGTGCATATGGAATGGATGAGATTACACCAAAGAAATTCTGAGCCCAAATAACGGATCCAACTCAGGAAGATTGACAAAGTACTGTTTTATTAACAATTATCTAACAGGGAGGTTACAACGAACATCAGCGGACGTACGCTCAGTCTCTCAATGATCTCCATACAAAATATGGTGCTTATACTAGATAATGCATCAGAGTGGCGTCATATTACGCGGCAATAGTGAAAAGCCTATCAAGTGTCGGGATTGGTTAAGGGACACATGTAAGTATACATTTCTATAGGAGCTAGGATTGTTATTGGCTGCCCATTATCAGGCGAACAACGTATGCTACCTTTAAAAACCTGTCATTTCAGAAATATTTAGATACACAGTTTTTCATTGGTCTTCAGACCATGAGTCCTTCATTATATTGACTGATATGATTGGTTGGAATACTTTTCATTTAGGAGCACGTAAGCCCGTACCCAGGTGCAGGGAGGTAGGACATGAAACTACCTCACCACAGAATTAGTCCAGCATTTCTCATCGCCCAAGTCCTTCTGCCATGAAATTGTCTATGTACTTGGCTTTGCAGAGTATCCTTGTCTTTGAGAATGCACAGAAGTGAAGGCACTCACTATCGTGTCTGGAACTCCAAGTTCAAGCTCTATTTCTGTCCTTGGATCATGTGACAGGAGACCATGATTTGGTCCATTTTGCAGCTTTTAATTGCTCTAAATGAATTAAAGTTTGACATCCTTTGTGTTCTTTCTAGCACCTTAATGTGAGAAGGTTCATCCTCTGCATACTCGTCCTTCTTCAAAATAGATAGCTCACCTCGCTTCTTGAATCGCCATGAAGCTCCATGAGTCTATTATTCCTGCTGCGATGCAATTTTCCATTCCCACTTCATGGGTTCTGGATTATTCATGCTATATATCACACACAGGGGAAGTGGGGGGGATGGATCTCCTGCAGATGTACACAGCTGCTCCTCTACAATGGTGTCCTTTTTCTGAGTGGAAATACATTTAATCTAGCTATTAGAACAAATCTGCTACATTCATATGGTTTGATCTTAACTATAGAAGGTGGGAACCTTGATGGTCATTTGGGGATAGGTGAGTAACATTTTAAAGAGGACATTTTAGCAACTCTGTCCTGAAGCGCAGAAAATTCCAAGTCTGATGCATTTTGTTTGTGAATAGACTTACGCTGCATATTCCAAAGAGCGCCAAGTGGGCTGCAACATCTCCCATTCACCAACATTTCTTTAAAATAATCCTACTATTATACCAGCTTGTACTGACTTAACTAGGATAACACAGTAATTCCGCCATTGCGATGGTAAGATTTGAATTTACAGTGGGACTAAGCTGTACCTTCAGAAACATTTTTAAAAACTTCAGCTGGACTTGGAGAGTTATACTAGAGAGACCAAGTTCCTCTCCCAATATATCTCCAGGGGTGCTTGGGGGAAGTCCTGTGATCATTTGAAGGATGTATTTCTGCACCGTTTCTAAGCCCCAGAACTGTAGGCACCTCATACCTTAGTGCCATAAAGGATGGCCATATTGATTTTGGTCTCCATCACCCTGAATTAGTGGTAGAAATGGAGTAGCCCTCTTAAACCCACGGCCATATGTTTCAGAGACTTCTTTATGGGAGGGCAAAAGGGGCACTTGCCACAAGGCTGCCTGATCTAAAGTAAGATTCCATTGTTCACCAGACTTAAATAGCACACACCAGGAGATTTTATATTATGCTGCTGAGGCGCTAAACCTATTGTCTGTCTGTTTTGATAAGTACATTCTGCCTTGATCAATTAATCATGTAATGCTTTCTGTGTTCACTGTGGAATACATAGTTTGTGTGTTCCGTATGGCACAACTTCTGTACAATTCTTTCCTTCTTGTGGGAATTATGTTGATCATGTGCAGTAGCCAAAGTTGAAATACATATTCATAAATTGGGTATCACAATGCTTCAGATGTTAGCTCAGTGCATTAATCACCCATTGCAGAGATGTGTGTTCATATGAACGATTAGAAGAGCACATTCCAGCAATGCTGGCTGAACATTTCCTATGTCTGAAGTTTATAAACCTACCTGCATATGTACTTGGTTTTGCAGCATAGCAGGTGCTATTATCAGCAATGCTCCTGCACCAGATAGGGGTTGCCATAAAAACTAACATGTCATTCGTATGGTGAAGGTCTAGAAATTGGTTTGTTCAGATGGGGCGTTCTAAAGCCTAGGCAATCCCCTCCAAAGATGAGCATAAACTATTAGTCCAAAAGGTGAATAACAGACTGCGGATCCAAAGTGTTCATGCTTGTATCTTGGCGTGCTAGCAGACGATACAGTGATCCTGGTCAAATCATATAATAACTCTTGCATTACTGTGCTGTCTTCTGTGACGTTTGCCTTCTTGCATGCTGGTGGCATCTTTTAGCTCATTACTTGATCTTTCTTGTTATGTAGGCCATTTGAGTGGAAGGGGAGGTAGACAGGAGAGAGCGGACCAGATGTTGTAGGCATTGGGCAAGCATATTTTAAGGTCTGTTTGTTTGACACAAAAACGTTTTGCTTTTTGTATAAAAGTCAAAGGTTTTCTGCAAGTTATTCACAAGCCATTGTTTTGGAAGTATTTAAAGCTTAAAAAACAAAAGTCATACCTAGATTAAATCTGTTAAATCACATCGATTGGTATACTGGTACTTATATACTTCCCTTGATGATGGAGAGAATGTAGCTAGAATCATTCTCATTTTGCGTAACACCTTTCTGTAAAATGTTGGTTTTAAAAATGGTCAGGTTTGCAAATGTGATTTGTGTACTTTGCAAGTCAGTTTTTTTAAATGAGATTGTTTTAGTACATGGTAAGAGCAGGAAAAGCAAGTGTTCAAATGCAGAAATTGCAGAGTTGGCCTAAATACCATCTTCACCCATTTAGCAATATGTGATCCTGGGCATCTCATTTAATCTTTTATTGCCTAACCTCTCAGTGTTGCCAGTCCCAAAACCTTTCAAAATTGTCAGCCCCTCAGTGTGATTTCCTTCTCAAGGTATGATCTTCATAAAAGCCTCACTCATGGTCCACTGGCTATAGGGTTGCTTCCACTATAATAGTGAACATTGATATATTGCACACTACAGGCACTTGTTCCCTTGATCTCTAATGGCAACGCTATTTGAAAACCATGTCCCACTTCTAATCTCAGTCTGTCTGGATAGAGGCACCTTCCTGGTAGCTTCTAATCTGCCTCCACTATCCATGCTATGGTATGTGTAGCTTTCTCCTTCCTTACAATTGGTCTACTCTATCCATGCTTGAACACTTTTGCATTCTCTGAGGCAGCTAAATTGCGTTCTCTTCCTATTCTGGGTTACATGTACTTTTACATACAGTCCTTCATTAATACTCCAGGCTGCACACCTTCCCGATTGATATTGATAAAAAGTATCCTGTTTCTATACTAGAAGAGAAGTAACCTCTTCGTAGATTGCTAATGTTGGCCTTCAAATGCTACTTGTTTATCAATCTGATTAGAGCAAGAATGAAGTGGGTAAGGGGACTTAAAGGGAGTAAACATGCTTATTTTGAATGCTGCAAGGCTGCATGTCTACCTATGGGTTTTGCTCATGGTGGGGGGGAGGGTGACACTAAATATACTTAATCACTTAATTCCTTTGATTGAGGGGGGCCCCAAAGATGTCCATGCCCAGGGCCCCAAAAAAGCTTAAGAGGGCCCTGGTGTGTTTTGCCACTGTGTTAACGTTACACATCCAACCTCCCCTATTGGAGAAGATCAATCCCAAATACTTCCATTCGTATACCATCTCTACTGCTAATTTGTCTAGGGACCATTTAAAATTCACCTTTCTCATACCGAAGACAAGGATTTTAGTTTTAAGGAGGTTCCATTTGAGTGCTGAAAGCACCCACTAGATTTCTGCTGTGAACATTGCAAGAATCTGCAACAGCATTTCACTTCATGTATTCTATCTAGCATGTGCAATGTAGAGTTGCAATGGGTGGCTACTGAGTTCTTCAGGTTGTACAGTGTCAAATTGTGGAACACGTGCAGTTACTGCAGTGTATTTTTCCCATAGTAAACCAGCTAAAATGGGAGCTGATCTTCTGAGCCACCGTGAATGTGCATTGTCTTGACAGTTCATAAGGTGGCAAAGACATGTGATCCGTTACCTACTGTAACGTGAGCTGAAATGCCAAGTAGAAGGCTTTGGCATCTGAACTTCCACAAACTACACCTTCTTTCAAAAGTAAACTCCACAGTGGATACTGCTGTGAAACCTCATCATTCGCAAGGTTGTCTGGTTCCAAATTGCACAGATCCAACCACTGTGCTGTGTCCCAATTGGCTGCTGTAGTACCCAACTGACTTTAGCCATAATGCCATTGTACAAAACTGTTACTGCTTTATGAGAGAAAATATGTGAGCAGGAAACTTCTCAGCAGTGACCGGTTTTGCCCGTAAAGTACCAAAATCCAGGTTTTCCACAAATGTGTATGGCAAGAGATATGTTGCTTATTTTATAGCCAGGTTTGCATAGTGCAGATGCTATCTGTCATTGGACATTTGATATTTTTAGCCATGATCAAATGCTTTTATAACAATGCCCTGGCTGAAAATGGGATCAATGCTACACCACCAGGGTACAAGTGCTAGAGCTTGATGTTCTACTTCCAATCACTATTTTCTGTGGACTAGAGTAGGCATGCCACTTCTTTGACCTTGTCAGAGGGATGCAACTCAGATCTCTTCACAAAATGTTCTGGCAATGTGTGCAAGTTGGCAGATTTATTCGCTTTTTATTCTCTGTGAAGTATAACCACACCTTTAATGCATGTAGTGGGCTAGCACAAAGGCTGGGTTCATGTAGGCTTGATGGTTCTTGTAGTTTTAGTGTTGTGGAGTTACCAATGCCTTGTAATGATGTTGTGCCTGATCTGCAATGGGAAGGTTGTTTCTCAAAGAGAGTAAACACGGGTGGGCCTGTGCTTGAATTAATATGACCGCCTCTGCATCTATTGAGTCATTCTCCTCTGCCCCCTCAGTATTTCTGCTTTCTAACAACAGTGCTCGTTGCTGTCTTGATCATCAGCCAAGCATCATCATTACTCTCTGACCAGGTGGATGGGGGCTGTCCATTGATATACAGTAGATAACCTAATGTCTGGTCTCTTCACCTTCTTTGTATGCTTTATTTCCTCCTTGTGTGTCCGCAATGTAAGAGTACCTGATTGTAAAAAGCATCTTGATGCCCATGGATTTTGTGTGCATAATAAATGTACAGATAAATAAATAAAATACATATGCTCCATGTAGCTCCCCCTTCTCTCACTAAGATAACGGATGGAACTGAAAATAAAATCTCACTCAGTGAAGCAGGGTGTTTTCTTTTTTTTTATTGTGTGCAATACCCAGGTATTAACTTGCACTGGCACTTCTACCCCAGAGTGGCATGCGACAGAGGGTGTAAACCTTGAGTTGGATGCCTACCCAAACCTCTGCTACTCACTCCCAGAAAATTCTAGTGACCATGTTGTGATGCTAGAAATGCTTTTGGAGGGACAAAACCTCCTCGTCCTTGCCCCACTACTTCCCTGTATGTGTTTTCTGTGTGTATTTCTGGTGGCCAGTTTGGATGCTTGGCAGTGCAACTCTTTATCTTTTCCATTTTGGTGAACAATACCCATGGGATACCCCTATGGCACTCATGGGTATGGGTACACGCTGGTACCCCTAGTGTGTTTTATTTTACATCTGTGTGTTGCCCACAGAGCTCGGTATAGTCTGGTGGTAGCTACATCTTGACTTGACAGTGGCTCTCGCCCTGCCATAGGATTCAGTGGATTCCTGAACAAAGGTCAAATAGCTACTGCCACTTCCCCTGATTGAATATTGGGTGGAAATACCATATGTAGCTCTGGGACTGCCTCTGCTAGACTGACTGGAGACTTCCCAGAGACTGTTTATTTTGGGGACACCCAACGGGTGGGACCTGAATGAATATAGAGAGGAGTCAAATCACATCCTGTTTTGTGGTGTCTGGTTCTAGCGGTGTGTTACAATGCCTGTGGTCTGCATGAGCCAGCCATGACTGAAACTAGAATGAATGCAGTATGTGCTCTGAAAGGCTGGGAGTTGCCTCCACTACATATTCAGTTTTGTAGGTGTCTGGTATTGGGTGAATGGCCTGAATGCCTGTGAGCCTGATTGGATGCTGCCTGATGAGCCTCCCTTAGCCTGAGTGAATGGAGGACATGTGTGAATAACAAGGGACACCACAATTACTTCTGTGTCATAAGCTTGGAGTCTGATAGTCAGAAGGTGAAGTAAGAAACCAGAAGAAGAAATCTGGAGTATTCCTGAAGCTTGTATCCTGAATCCAGCTGGAGGAAGAAGTCTGTGGCTGCAACTCAACAGATCCAAAGGTAGATTTGCTGATTCAAGGACTGAACCATAGAGAACCTGGACAGGCAAGCTTTCCCGTAGCTACCAGGGAATGTCAAGCAACTGCTGCTCTTCACCAAAGGTCTCATCGATGCCAGTCCTGTGTGCCTGCCATCCTGCAGGGGTATCTTCATGGAAGAGGAGTGTCCAGTCAGGACTTTCTGACACTGCTTGTTTCCCTTCTCCTGTTTGACACCAACATCTCAGCAACTTCTAAAGCCATTGTCAAGTGAATCCAAGAAACTCTGCCACTTTGCCCTCCAAGGCACCAAAGGTACTGTGACGAGGAGGAGTGTGTTGCATCCTCAGGGTTCATCCAAGGGTCTCATATTCATCTTGGGTCCTGCTCTTCTGTTGCTTCGGAGGTAGTTTGGAGTGGTGGGGTCTGTAGAAACAAAAGCAGACAATTACTGAACATATAAGGACTGGTCATTGTTTTAAAAGCAAGGTGTAACTTACCTGTTTCTCTTATAGTATTGCATGTATATTCTCACATTGTTATTTTGGTGTCTATGAGGTTAACATTGCCTAATAATTGTAAAGCTTTTTAATAACTGTCAGATGTTGGTGCATTGTAACATAATCTAAGTGTAACTGTGGTCACCTAGAACTGTATATATTGAGTTAACTCTTTGATTAGATTTCTGAGTGCAAAGTGAGTTCTATTTATTTGTATATATCGACATAACTTTTATGTTAGTTAATAAAAACACTGTGCTAGCACATAACATAGTGTGTGGACATTCCTTTCTGGGGTCTTGGGGATTCACTGCACCTATGAACCAGTCTGTATCACTTCCCTTCAGTCTCAGCCTTGGTTGCTTGTCTACGTTTACCAATTGAGAGCCTTGACTGCGGTGCCTCTGTACCTCTACCCCTCTACCCCTCTACCCCTCTACCCCAACCATATACTGGGAAGTACTGCAGACACCCCCCTTAAGTCTTTACACATATCTCTCTCACAAGCTGCCCAGAGGCATTCCAGACAACTCCAACTTCAGCTTTCAGGTCTCACCCAATGGCACAATTCTTGTATACTAGCATTAAGAGACCAATACTTGTTGATGTATCACCCACCTTCATCAATCTCTGCTGCACCCTTATTGCAAAATCAGGCATGCATGGCTCTCCTAAAAGATGCCCTGTTTGGATTCCTGGTTCTTTTTGCTCTTCATTCCAGTTGTTAACTGATGTGTCTAAGCCACTCACTTCCAGAGAGGTACACTGACTGGCATGTCACCTACTATTTCCCTGAAAGTCAGCAGACACAGAGATGCGGGATTTCCATTATGCTCCCACTGTTAAAATACTGTTGTCCTTCCGTAATCATTGGTTCATATGAGATGCACATCTCCACTACCTGCTCCTGAGATAGTGAATGAAACCGAAGGTGCAACCTCCTCTGTCAGTCTTGATGGATAGTCATTGTTGTGGTGCAATAAACACAGATGGTCATGTAGCCTAGTGTGACATGTGACAGGTGTGGATTGTGAGTTGGGTGATAACTTCAATTAACCATGTGCAACTCTGGCCTACCCAGTTCACACAGTACATATAGCTACAGGAGTGAAATACCAACAACTGCATTTCTTCCCGTGCCTCTTGCTAGTTGTTATGCTGACATACTGTTCCAAATATGTCCAAATGTGTGCCTCCAGACACCTTGAATCTCTGCTGATCCTACCCTGCAAAATCAGATCAGTTTGCCTCTACTACAATCTCCCTTCAGGGTTTCGCTGCTCCTCCCGAGCCTCCTCCCAGGTATCACACAATGGCACATGTCTAGTCCACTTGCTTCAAGAGACATACACTGAGTGATTTGTCCTCTGCTCCCTCCCAGCAAGATAAAGTCAGCATGTCACTCCAACAAGATAATTTAAGGGACTGCTTGCTCCTCCCACTTTTTCTCCTAGGTATTACCTGATGGCATGTTCCTTGTTCATTTGCTTCAAATCTCTACCAATGCCATTTGTGTTGCACACTCACTCCGAATAAATGAGTATGTCCACAGCACTGCATTAGCCAAATCAACCTAAATCTCACTTGCTCACTTGATCTCAGCCACTCATTACTACTTCCTAAGTGTCTACCTACAATGTCTATAAACTAACTTCAATATATGTAAAAATCCTAATCCCGCTTGCCTGAACAATGTAGGGCTTCTGTGAAAGCTGCCTGAGACAGAATAGAATGTTCAACCATGTTTAAGCATTTTAAGGAATGTGGTCAAAATTCAGACAACAGTTTGCCTGAGATTTGCTTTTGACTAACCACCTAAAATTCTGGTTACTTGAATTTGTTGTGTGAAAAATTGGTAAGGCCTAGACACAGTTATTCCCTTCAACTTTGAAACCTATTCCTGTCCATTTGAACAGTCGCTTGACTATTTGGGGCACTCCTTTGCTCTCCCCAAGCCAGGGAAGAATATTAATGTCACTTGCAATAGACATGTCACCTAAGTTGATATAAGCCTCCTAGGTATAAGTGTGTGAAGCAGCATTCTAGCTCTGGTTCGTCCAGCTGATCAGATATCTTAGCCCTCTTGGTTGTTTATGAAGATGTATTTTATACTGGGTTTGAAAGCTTGAATTCACTCCTTGCATGGCCCTTTGAACTGGATAATTTCCCAAAAAGATTCAACTGAATAATGGGTGCTCATTGACTAAATAACTAAATCCTTACAGGGTATTCATGTATTTACAAGTGTTCCTTTGGGAGCAACTATAGTTATTTTAATAACAGTATTTCACTTTTGATGTCATGCTCAGAATTATAGTGTTTTGGTAGTTCCCTTTTTAAAGTTAATCTAGCAGGTGTACCCGTGCTTCACACAGTAATTCCCACTTCAGTCCTAGTGTGAAGTTCATTCAATGAACAAATACAGATGATGATATTGCATGGTTGTTTGTGTTACCCGATTAACAACGCAATCGATTCCAGCTACTTTGAGTTGAAGCGCTGAGAATGTGCAGCAAAATTATTAGTGTCCAGATCTACAGCCGAGGCAGCAGCAACCTCAACATAAGTGCGGTACATGTACCTCTGAAGCGTTTAAGCTTCATACTGTTGAGATGGCAAACATTCATTAACTTCCATGGGAAATAAAGTTCCTGTTATTATCATGAGAGATGTGGCATGATGTGACAGACAACGTCATTACGGACACTATTGAAGAGACATGCACCATTTGAAGTCATACGCACTACTTCAAAAGCACCATTTTTTGTCACCTGCATGACTTCAAAAGTGAGTACCACTAGTGTTAGTTTGAATGCCGATGCTGATAGTCTGATAAGTTTAGGAACAATGAACTGCTGAAGTTTAAGTAAAAAGAAAAAAATAGAGACATTTATATTTAATACATTTTACATTGTCTACACCATGGAACCTACCCACATGCCAAATTTCAGGTTTGTAGCATGTTAGGAGGTATGCTTATTATTTCGAACAGACCCAAACACATAGCCACAGTTGGCAGGAGTAAGTATTGCAGACTGTGTAAAAAAATAAATAAGAACAATTTAAATTTTATACTTTTTGCATTGTCTACACCAAGGAACCTACCCACATGCCAAATGTCAGGTTTGTAGCATGTTGGGAAACATGATCAATATTTCGAACAGACACATAGACATATCCACCTATGGCAGGGGTAAGTATTGCAGACGGTGTAAAAAAAAATAAGAACAATTTATATTTTAAACCTTTTACATTGTCTACACCATGGAACCAACCCACATGCCAAATATTAGGTTTGTAGCATGTTGGGAAGTATGCTGAACATTTCAAACAGACACACACACACATTTCCCTTTTATATACATAGAGAGATTTGTATTAAGGCATTTCACATTTTTCATAAACAGCATGTATGATGCCTATTGTAATGTGGCATAAAGGTATACCATAAATATTATGATGATTCAATCATAGCATATATATGTTACTGTCGGCAAACATATACCATTTTTTTTTTTTATTTTGACAATATTGTTTCCTTATAGTAGCATCAGTAAAGTCTCTTATTCAGGCCTCCTGACATTTAACATAAACGTTACAAAATAGATTTGTTTCTAAATGTGTCTATATTAGTATTACAAGAAATCAGCACAACTTTATAAAATATTTCACCGATGTAAAAATATCACAATTGACACAGTTGTGTGCATCTTAATGTCATCCGCCGCCGCCGAGACTGGTGGATACTTCTGCGGTGTCGCTTGCAGTATGGTTTTAGAGGCTGGTAGTCCTTCCTCTATTTTTACGACTCTAGCTGCCGTCCCAGTTCCCACAGCGCGGAGCCCGCCGAAGTATTTATTCCTCCTCTTCCCGGGGGACACTGCGTTGCAACCCCTCTGGATAGTGTTCCCAGCTTCCGGGTTTTAGCTTGCTGCTGACAATCTGTCCGGATCGTCAGTGCTTTTGTCTGCTACTGACTTCGTCCTCTGTACGAAGTTTTCCTTCTCTTCGCTACTTTGCCTCTTACCGGTTTCATTCCGGTTCATTCTCCCCGGTCGCGTCTCCCTCCTTCGAGACCCGTTGCCTTTGCTCTTTCTGCTTTCTCCTCTCCATTCCCCTGGTACCCTCTCCAGTTGGATTTCCGGTCTGTTTAATATTTTCGTCTTTCTCTTTTCTTACCTGAGTCCTGTGCTCCCTGTGTCCTGCCTGAATACCAGCCACGCCTTCTGGCTTCACGTTTGCTATGGATCCTCGCTGTTTTGAGTCCGCGCAGCTTCCTGCTACAGACTTCCTTCCTGTCTGCAACACCACTTTGGAAGTTCCTACTTGGAGTTGGACAGAGTGCATTGCGGTGCCTGACAAGGGTTTTTTCTGCCGCTTGGCTTTTTCCCTTGTGTATCGGCTTGTTCCCGGAGAGGGAGCCACAGGCTTGCTGTTCCATCAGCGTTCACTGTGGCTTCCCTCTGTGACAGGCAATTACCACCAAAAAAAGGAGAAAGACTACCTCACCAGACGAAACCTGTCCTCCGAAAGCTTCGACTCAAGCAGCTCAGGTGAGGAGAGTGTAGAAGCAAGGGGTGAAGTGGGAGCAAAAGGGTCACAGAAAGGACACTTAATCAGAAACAGATAAAATATTTAAACAAATGCAGCTCACAAATGGTACATATTTTCTTCCTATAAGATAACATGGAAGACGGGAGGCATGGATATAAGATTAGCTTTGTATTTGAGGATAAGAAAAGATCATAGATGCCACATTACAGGAGGTGGGCATATACATTGCTGTATGTTTTTAATGTTAGTTAATAAAAACACTGTGCTAGCACATAACATAGTGTGTGGACATTCCTTTGTGGGGGCTTGGGGATTCACTGTACCTATGAACCAGTCTGTATCACTTCCCTTCAGTCTCAGTCTTGGTTGCTTGTCTACGTTTACCAATTGAGAGCCTTGACTGGGGTGCCTCTGTACCTCTACCCCTCTACCCCTCTACCCCAACCATATACTGGGTAGTACTGCAGACACCCCCCTTAAGTCTTTACACATGTCTCTCTCACAAGCTGCCCAGAGGCATTCCAGACAACTCCAACTTCAGCTTTCAGGTCTCACCCAATGGAACAATTCTTGTATACTTACATTAAGAGACCAATACTTGTTGATGTCTCACCCACCTTCCTCAATCTCTGCTGCACCCTCATTGCAAACTCAGGCATGCATGGCTCGCCTAAAAGCTGCCCTGTTTGGATTCCTGGTTCTTTTTGCTATTCATTCCAGTTGTTAACTGATGTGTCTCAGCCACTCACTTCCAGAGAGGTACACTGACTGGCATGTCACCTACTATTTCCCTGAAAGTCAGCAGACATAGAGATGCAGGATTTCCATTATGCTCCCACTGTTAAAATACTGTTGTCCTTCCCTATTCATTGGTTCATATGAGATGCACACCTCCACTACCTGCTCCTGAGATAGTGAATGAAACCAAACGTGCTACCTCCTCTGTCGGTCTTGATGGATAGTCATTGTTGTGGTGCAATAAACACAGATGGTCATGTAGCCTAGTGTGACATGTGACAGGTGTGGATTGTGAGTTGGGTGATAACTTCAATTAACCATGTGCAACTCTGGCCTACCCAGTTCACACAGTACATAAAGCTGCAGGAGTGAAATACCAACAACTGCATTTCTTCCCATGCCTCTTGCTAGTTGTTATGCTGACATACTGTTCCAAATATGTCCAAATGTGTGCCTCCAGACACCTTGAATCTCTGCTGATCCTACCCTGCAAAATCAGATCAGTTTGCCTCTACTACAATCTCCCTTCAGGGTTTCGCTGCTCCTCCCGAGCCTCCTCCCAGGTATCACACAATGGCACATGTCTAGTCCACTTGCTTCAAGAGACATACACTGAATGATTTGTCCTCTGCTCCCTCCCAGCAAGATAAAGTCAGCATGTCTCTCCAACAAGATAATTTAAGGGATTGCTTGCTCCTCCCACTTTTTCTCCTAGGTATTACCTGATGGCATGTTCCTTGTTCATTTGCTTCAAATCTCTACCAATGCCATTTGTGTTGCACACTCACTCCGAATAAATGAGTATGTCCACAGCACTGCATTAGCCAAATCAACCTAAATCTCACTTGCTCACTTGATCCCAGCCACTCATTACTACTTCCTAAGTGTCTACCTACAATGTCTATAAAGTAACTTCAATGTATGTAAAAATCCTAATCCCGCTTGCCTGAACATTGTAGGGCTTCTGTGAAAGCTGCCTGAGACAGAATAGAATGTTCAACCATGTTTAAGACTTTTAAGGAATGTGGTCAAAGTTCAGACAACAGTTTGCCTGAGATTTGCTTTTGACTAACCACCTAAAATTCTGGTTACTTGAATTTGTTGTGTGAAAAATTGGTAAGGCCTAGACACAGTTATTCCCTTCAACTTTGAAACCTATTCCTGTCCATTTGAACAGTCGCTTGACTATTTGGGGCACTCCTTTGCTCTCCCCAAGCCAGGGAAGAATATTAATGTCACTTGCAATAGACATGTCACCTAAGTTGATATAAGCCTCCTGGGTATAAGTGTGTGAAGCAGCATTCTGGCTCTGGTTCGTCCAGCTGATCAGATATCTTAGCCATCTTGGTTGTTTATGAAGATGTATTTTATGCTGGGTTTGAAAGCTTGAATTCACTCCTTGCATGGCCCTTTGAACTGGATAATTTCCCAAAAAGATTCAACTGAATGATGGGTGCTCATTGACTAAATAACTAAATCCTTACAGGGTATTCATGTATTTACAAGTGTTCCTTTGGGAGCAACCATAGTTATTTTAACAACAGTATTTCACTTTTGATGTCATGCTCAGAATTATAGTGTTTTGGTAGTTCCCTTTTTAAAGTTAATCTAGCAGGTGTACCCGTGCTTCACACAGTAATTCCCACTTCAGTCCTAGTGTGAAGTTCATTCAATGAACAAATACAGATGATGATATTGCATGGTTGTTTGTGTTACCCGATTAACAACGCAATCGATTCCAGCTACTTTGAGTTGAAGCGCTGAGAATGTGCAGCAAAATTATTAGTGTCCAGATCTACAGCCGAGGCAGCAGCAACCTCAACATAAGTGCGGTACATGTACCTCTGAAGCGTTTAAGCTTCATACTGTTGAGATGGCAAACATTCATTAACTTCCATGGGAAATAAAGTTCCTGTTATTATCATGAGAGATGTGGCATGATGTGACAGACAACGTCATTACGGACACTATTGAAGAGACATGCACCATTTGAAGTCATACGCACTACTTCAAAAGCACCATTTTTTGTCACCTGCATGACTTCAAAAGTGAGTACCACTAGTGTTAGTTTGAATGCCGATGCTGATAGTCTGATAAGTTTAGGAACAATGAACTGCTGAAGTTTAAGTAAAAAGAAAAAAATAGAGACATTTATATTTAATACATTTTACATTGTCTACACCATGGAACCTACCCACATGCCAAATTTCAGGTTTGTAGCATGTTAGGAGGTATGCTTATTATTTCGAACAGACCCAAACACATAGCCACAGTTGGCAGGAGTAAGTATTGCAGACTGTGTAAAAAAATAAATAAGAACAATTTAAATTTTATACTTTTTGCATTGTCTACACCAAGGAACCTACCCACATGCCAAATGTCAGGTTTGTAGCATGTTGGGAAACATGATCAATATTTCGAACAGACACATAGACATATCCACCTATGGCAGGGGTAAGTATTGCAGACGGTGTAAAAAAAAATAAGAACAATTTATATTTTAAACCTTTTACATTGTCTACACCATGGAACCAACCCACATGCCAAATATTAGGTTTGTAGCATGTTGGGAAGTATGCTGAACATTTCAAACAGACACACACACACATTTCCCTTTTATATACATAGAGAGATTTGTATTAAGGCATTTCACATTTTTCATAAACAGCATGTATGATGCCTATTGTAATGTGGCATAAAGGTATACCATAAATATTATGATGATTCAATCATAGCATATATATGTTACTGTCGGCAAACATATACCATTTTTTTTTTTTATTTTGACAATATTGTTTCCTTATAGTAGCATCAGTAAAGTCTCTTATTCAGGCCTCCTGACATTTAACATAAACGTTACAAAATAGATTTGTTTCTAAATGTGTCTATATTAGTATTACAAGAAATCAGCACAACTTTATAAAATATTTCACCGATGTAAAAATATCACAATTGACACAGTTGTGTGCATCTTAATGTCATCCGCCGCCGCCGAGACTGGTGGATACTTCTGCGGTGTCGCTTGCAGTATGGTTTTAGAGGCTGGTAGTCCTTCCTCTATTTTTACGACTCTAGCTGCCGTCCCAGTTCCCACAGCGCGGAGCCCGCCGAAGTATTTATTCCTCCTCTTCCCGGGGGACACTGCGTTGCAACCCCTCTGGATAGTGTTCCCAGCTTCCGGGTTTTAGCTTGCTGCTGACAATCTGTCCGGATCGTCAGTGCTTTTGTCTGCTACTGACTTCGTCCTCTGTACGAAGTTTTCCTTCTCTTCGCTACTTTGCCTCTTACCGGTTTCATTCCGGTTCATTCTCCCCGGTCGCGTCTCCCTCCTTCGAGACCCGTTGCCTTTGCTCTTTCTGCTTTCTCCTCTCCATTCCCCTGGTACCCTCTCCAGTTGGATTTCCGGTCTGTTTAATATTTTCGTCTTTCTCTTTTCTTACCTGAGTCCTGTGCTCCCTGTGTCCTGCCTGAATACCAGCCACGCCTTCTGGCTTCACGTTTGCTATGGATCCTCGCTGTTTTGAGTCCGCGCAGCTTCCTGCTACAGACTTCCTTCCTGTCTGCAACACCACTTTGGAAGTTCCTACTTGGAGTTGGACAGAGTGCATTGCGGTGCCTGACAAGGGTTTTTTCTGCCGCTTGGCTTTTTCCCTTGTGTATCGGCTTGTTCCCGGAGAGGGAGCCACAGGCTTGCTGTTCCATCAGCGTTCACTGTGGCTTCCCTCTGTGACAGGCAATTACCACCAAAAAAAGGAGAAAGACTACCTCACCAGACGAAACCTGTCCTCCGAAAGCTTCGACTCAAGCAGCTCAGGTGAGGAGAGTGTAGAAGCAAGGGGTGAAGTGGGAGCAAAAGGGTCACAGAAAGGACACTTAATCAGAAACAGATAAAATATTTAAACAAATGCAGCTCACAAATGGTACATATTTTCTTCCTATAAGATAACATGGAAGACGGGAGGCATGGATATAAGATTAGCTTTGTATTTGAGGATAAGAAAAGATCATAGATGCCACATTACAGGAGGTGGGCATATACATTGCTGTATGTTTTTAATGTTAGTTAATAAAAACACTGTGCTAGCACATAACATAGTGTGTGGACATTCCTTTGTGGGGGCTTGGGGATTCACTGTACCTATGAACCAGTCTGTATCACTTCCCTTCAGTCTCAGTCTTGGTTGCTTGTCTACGTTTACCAATTGAGAGCCTTGACTGGGGTGCCTCTGTACCTCTACCCCTCTACCCCTCTACCCCAACCATATACTGGGTAGTACTGCAGACACCCCCCTTAAGTCTTTACACATGTCTCTCTCACAAGCTGCCCAGAGGCATTCCAGACAACTCCAACTTCAGCTTTCAGGTCTCACCCAATGGAACAATTCTTGTATACTTACATTAAGAGACCAATACTTGTTGATGTCTCACCCACCTTCCTCAATCTCTGCTGCACCCTCATTGCAAACTCAGGCATGCATGGCTCGCCTAAAAGCTGCCCTGTTTGGATTCCTGGTTCTTTTTGCTATTCATTCCAGTTGTTAACTGATGTGTCTCAGCCACTCACTTCCAGAGAGGTACACTGACTGGCATGTCACCTACTATTTCCCTGAAAGTCAGCAGACATAGAGATGCAGGATTTCCATTATGCTCCCACTGTTAAAATACTGTTGTCCTTCCCTATTCATTGGTTCATATGAGATGCACACCTCCACTACCTGCTCCTGAGATAGTGAATGAAACCAAACGTGCTACCTCCTCTGTCGGTCTTGATGGATAGTAATTGTTGTGGTGCAATAAACACAGATGGTCATGTAGCCTAGTGTGACATGTGACAGGTGTGGATTGTGAGTTGGGTGATAACTTCAATTAACCATGTGCAACTCTGGCCTACCCAGTTCACACAGTACATAAAGCTGCAGGAGTGAAATACCAACAACTGCATTTCTTCCCATGCCTCTTGCTAGTTGTTATGCTGACATACTGTTCCAAATATGTCCAAATGTGTGCCTCCAGACACCTTGAATCTCTGCTGATCCTACCCTGCAAAATCAGATCAGTTTGCCTCTACTACAATCTCCCTTCAGGGTTTCGCTGCTCCTCCCGAGCCTCCTCCCAGGTATCACACAATGGCACATGTCTAGTCCACTTGCTTCAAGAGACATACACTGAATGATTTGTCCTCTGCTCCCTCCCAGCAAGATAAAGTCAGCATGTCTCTCCAACAAGATAATTTAAGGGATTGCTTGCTCCTCCCACTTTTTCTCCTAGGTATTACCTGATGGCATGTTCCTTGTTCATTTGCTTCAAATCTCTACCAATGCCATTTGTGTTGCACACTCACTCCGAATAAATGAGTATGTCCACAGCACTGCATTAGCCAAATCAACCTAAATCTCACTTGCTCACTTGATCCCAGCCACTCATTACTACTTCCTAAGTGTCTACCTACAATGTCTATAAAGTAACTTCAATGTATGTAAAAATCCTAATCCCGCTTGCCTGAACATTGTAGGGCTTCTGTGAAAGCTGCCTGAGACAGAATAGAATGTTCAACCATGTTTAAGACTTTTAAGGAATGTGGTCAAAGTTCAGACAACAGTTTGCCTGAGATTTGCTTTTGACTAACCACCTAAAATTCTGGTTACTTGAATTTGTTGTGTGAAAAATTGGTAAGGCCTAGACACAGTTATTCCCTTCAACTTTGAAACCTATTCCTGTCCATTTGAACAGTCGCTTGACTATTTGGGGCACTCCTTTGCTCTCCCCAAGCCAGGGAAGAATATTAATGTCACTTGCAATAGACATGTCACCTAAGTTGATATAAGCCTCCTGGGTATAAGTGTGTGAAGCAGCATTCTGGCTCTGGTTCGTCCAGCTGATCAGATATCTTAGCCATCTTGGTTGTTTATGAAGATGTATTTTATGCTGGGTTTGAAAGCTTGAATTCACTCCTTGCATGGCCCTTTGAACTGGATAATTTCCCAAAAAGATTCAACTGAATGATGGGTGCTCATTGACTAAATAACTAAATCCTTACAGGGTATTCATGTATTTACAAGTGTTCCTTTGGGAGCAACCATAGTTATTTTAACAACAGTATTTCACTTTTGATGTCATGCTCAGAATTATAGTGTTTTGGTAGTTCCCTTTTTAAAGTTAATCTAGCAGGTGTACCCGTGCTTCACACAGTAATTCCCACTTCAGTCCTAGTGTGAAGTTCATTCAATGAACAAATACAGATGATGATATTGCATGGTTGTTTGTGTTACCCGATTAACAACGCAATCGATTCCAGCTACTTTGAGTTGAAGCGCTGAGAATGTGCAGCAAAATTATTAGTGTCCAGATCTACAGCCGAGGCAGCAGCAACCTCAACATAAGTGCGGTACATGTACCTCTGAAGCGTTTAAGCTTCATACTGTTGAGATGGCAAACATTCATTAACTTCCATGGGAAATAAAGTTCCTGTTATTATCATGAGAGATGTGGCATGATGTGACAGACAACGTCATTACGGACACTATTGAAGAGACATGCACCATTTGAAGTCATACGCACTACTTCAAAAGCACCATTTTTTGTCACCTGCATGACTTCAAAAGTGAGTACCACTAGTGTTAGTTTGAATGCCGATGCTGATAGTCTGATAAGTTTAGGAACAATGAACTGCTGAAGTTTAAGTAAAAAGAAAAAAATAGAGACATTTATATTTAATACATTTTACATTGTCTACACCATGGAACCTACCCACATGCCAAATTTCAGGTTTGTAGCATGTTAGGAGGTATGCTTATTATTTCGAACAGACCCAAACACATAGCCACAGTTGGCAGGAGTAAGTATTGCAGACTGTGTAAAAAAATAAATAAGAACAATTTAAATTTTATACTTTTTGCATTGTCTACACCAAGGAACCTACCCACATGCCAAATGTCAGGTTTGTAGCATGTTGGGAAACATGATCAATATTTCGAACAGACACATAGACATATCCACCTATGGCAGGGGTAAGTATTGCAGACGGTGTAAAAAAAAATAAGAACAATTTATATTTTAAACCTTTTACATTGTCTACACCATGGAACCAACCCACATGCCAAATATTAGGTTTGTAGCATGTTGGGAAGTATGCTGAACATTTCAAACAGACACACACACACATTTCCCTTTTATATACATAGAGAGATTTGTATTAAGGCATTTCACATTTTTCATAAACAGCATGTATGATGCCTATTGTAATGTGGCATAAAGGTATACCATAAATATTATGATGATTCAATCATAGCATATATATGTTACTGTCGGCAAACATATACCATTTTTTTTTTTTATTTTGACAATATTGTTTCCTTATAGTAGCATCAGTAAAGTCTCTTATTCAGGCCTCCTGACATTTAACATAAACGTTACAAAATAGATTTGTTTCTAAATGTGTCTATATTAGTATTACAAGAAATCAGCACAACTTTATAAAATATTTCACCGATGTAAAAATATCACAATTGACACAGTTGTGTGCATCTTAATGTCATCCGCCGCCGCCGAGACTGGTGGATACTTCTGCGGTGTCGCTTGCAGTATGGTTTTAGAGGCTGGTAGTCCTTCCTCTATTTTTACGACTCTAGCTGCCGTCCCAGTTCCCACAGCGCGGAGCCCGCCGAAGTATTTATTCCTCCTCTTCCCGGGGGACACTGCGTTGCAACCCCTCTGGATAGTGTTCCCAGCTTCCGGGTTTTAGCTTGCTGCTGACAATCTGTCCGGATCGTCAGTGCTTTTGTCTGCTACTGACTTCGTCCTCTGTACGAAGTTTTCCTTCTCTTCGCTACTTTGCCTCTTACCGGTTTCATTCCGGTTCATTCTCCCCGGTCGCGTCTCCCTCCTTCGAGACCCGTTGCCTTTGCTCTTTCTGCTTTCTCCTCTCCATTCCCCTGGTACCCTCTCCAGTTGGATTTCCGGTCTGTTTAATATTTTCGTCTTTCTCTTTTCTTACCTGAGTCCTGTGCTCCCTGTGTCCTGCCTGAATACCAGCCACGCCTTCTGGCTTCACGTTTGCTATGGATCCTCGCTGTTTTGAGTCCGCGCAGCTTCCTGCTACAGACTTCCTTCCTGTCTGCAACACCACTTTGGAAGTTCCTACTTGGAGTTGGACAGAGTGCATTGCGGTGCCTGACAAGGGTTTTTTCTGCCGCTTGGCTTTTTCCCTTGTGTATCGGCTTGTTCCCGGAGAGGGAGCCACAGGCTTGCTGTTCCATCAGCGTTCACTGTGGCTTCCCTCTGTGACAGGCAATTACCACCAAAAAAAGGAGAAAGACTACCTCACCAGACGAAACCTGTCCTCCGAAAGCTTCGACTCAAGCAGCTCAGGTGAGGAGAGTGTAGAAGCAAGGGGTGAAGTGGGAGCAAAAGGGTCACAGAAAGGACACTTAATCAGAAACAGATAAAATATTTAAACAAATGCAGCTCACAAATGGTACATATTTTCTTCCTATAAGATAACATGGAAGACGGGAGGCATGGATATAAGATTAGCTTTGTATTTGAGGATAAGAAAAGATCATAGATGCCACATTACAGGAGGTGGGCATATACATTGCTGTATGTTTTTAATGTTAGTTAATAAAAACACTGTGCTAGCACATAACATAGTGTGTGGACATTCCTTTGTGGGGGCTTGGGGATTCACTGTACCTATGAACCAGTCTGTATCACTTCCCTTCAGTCTCAGTCTTGGTTGCTTGTCTACGTTTACCAATTGAGAGCCTTGACTGGGGTGCCTCTGTACCTCTACCCCTCTACCCCTCTACCCCAACCATATACTGGGTAGTACTGCAGACACCCCCCTTAAGTCTTTACACATGTCTCTCTCACAAGCTGCCCAGAGGCATTCCAGACAACTCCAACTTCAGCTTTCAGGTCTCACCCAATGGAACAATTCTTGTATACTTACATTAAGAGACCAATACTTGTTGATGTCTCACCCACCTTCCTCAATCTCTGCTGCACCCTCATTGCAAACTCAGGCATGCATGGCTCGCCTAAAAGCTGCCCTGTTTGGATTCCTGGTTCTTTTTGCTATTCATTCCAGTTGTTAACTGATGTGTCTCAGCCACTCACTTCCAGAGAGGTACACTGACTGGCATGTCACCTACTATTTCCCTGAAAGTCAGCAGACATAGAGATGCAGGATTTCCATTATGCTCCCACTGTTAAAATACTGTTGTCCTTCCCTATTCATTGGTTCATATGAGATGCACACCTCCACTACCTGCTCCTGAGATAGTGAATGAAACCAAACGTGCTACCTCCTCTGTCGGTCTTGATGGATAGTCATTGTTGTGGTGCAATAAACACAGATGGTCATGTAGCCTAGTGTGACATGTGACAGGTGTGGATTGTGAGTTGGGTGATAACTTCAATTAACCATGTGCAACTCTGGCCTACCCAGTTCACACAGTACATAAAGCTGCAGGAGTGAAATACCAACAACTGCATTTCTTCCCATGCCTCTTGCTAGTTGTTATGCTGACATACTGTTCCAAATATGTCCAAATGTGTGCCTCCAGACACCTTGAATCTCTGCTGATCCTACCCTGCAAAATCAGATCAGTTTGCCTCTACTACAATCTCCCTTCAGGGTTTCGCTGCTCCTCCCGAGCCTCCTCCCAGGTATCACACAATGGCACATGTCTAGTCCACTTGCTTCAAGAGACATACACTGAATGATTTGTCCTCTGCTCCCTCCCAGCAAGATAAAGTCAGCATGTCTCTCCAACAAGATAATTTAAGGGATTGCTTGCTCCTCCCACTTTTTCTCCTAGGTATTACCTGATGGCATGTTCCTTGTTCATTTGCTTCAAATCTCTACCAATGCCATTTGTGTTGCACACTCACTCCGAATAAATGAGTATGTCCACAGCACTGCATTAGCCAAATCAACCTAAATCTCACTTGCTCACTTGATCCCAGCCACTCATTACTACTTCCTAAGTGTCTACCTACAATGTCTATAAAGTAACTTCAATGTATGTAAAAATCCTAATCCCGCTTGCCTGAACATTGTAGGGCTTCTGTGAAAGCTGCCTGAGACAGAATAGAATGTTCAACCATGTTTAAGACTTTTAAGGAATGTGGTCAAAGTTCAGACAACAGTTTGCCTGAGATTTGCTTTTGACTAACCACCTAAAATTCTGGTTACTTGAATTTGTTGTGTGAAAAATTGGTAAGGCCTAGACACAGTTATTCCCTTCAACTTTGAAACCTATTCCTGTCCATTTGAACAGTCGCTTGACTATTTGGGGCACTCCTTTGCTCTCCCCAAGCCAGGGAAGAATATTAATGTCACTTGCAATAGACATGTCACCTAAGTTGATATAAGCCTCCTGGGTATAAGTGTGTGAAGCAGCATTCTGGCTCTGGTTCGTCCAGCTGATCAGATATCTTAGCCATCTTGGTTGTTTATGAAGATGTATTTTATGCTGGGTTTGAAAGCTTGAATTCACTCCTTGCATGGCCCTTTGAACTGGATAATTTCCCAAAAAGATTCAACTGAATGATGGGTGCTCATTGACTAAATAACTAAATCCTTACAGGGTATTCATGTATTTACAAGTGTTCCTTTGGGAGCAACCATAGTTATTTTAACAACAGTATTTCACTTTTGATGTCATGCTCAGAATTATAGTGTTTTGGTAGTTCCCTTTTTAAAGTTAATCTAGCAGGTGTACCCGTGCTTCACACAGTAATTCCCACTTCAGTCCTAGTGTGAAGTTCATTCAATGAACAAATACAGATGATGATATTGCATGGTTGTTTGTGTTACCCGATTAACAACGCAATCGATTCCAGCTACTTTGAGTTGAAGCGCTGAGAATGTGCAGCAAAATTATTAGTGTCCAGATCTACAGCCGAGGCAGCAGCAACCTCAACATAAGTGCGGTACATGTACCTCTGAAGCGTTTAAGCTTCATACTGTTGAGATGGCAAACATTCATTAACTTCCATGGGAAATAAAGTTCCTGTTATTATCATGAGAGATGTGGCATGATGTGACAGACAACGTCATTACGGATACTATTGAAGAGACATGCACCATTTGAAGTTAAACACACTACTTCAAAAGCACCATTTTTTGTCACCTGCATGACTTCAAAAGTGAGTACCACTAATGTTAGTTTGAATGCCGATGCTGATAGTCTGACAAGTTTAGGAACAATGAACTGCTGAAGTTTAAGTAAAAAGAAAAAATAGAGACATTTTTATTTAATACATTTTACATTGTCTACACCATGGAACCTACCCACATGCCAAATTTCAGGTTTGTAGCATGTTAGGAAGTATGCTTATTATTTCGAACAGACCCAAACACATAGCCACAGTTGGCAGGAGTAAGTATTGCAGACTGTGTAAAAAAATAAATAAGAACAATTTAAATTTTATACTTTTTGCATTGTCTACACTAAGGAACCTACCCACATGCCAAATCTCAGGTTTGTAGCATGTTGGGAAACATGATCAATATTTCGAACAGACACACAGACATATCCACCTATGGCAGGGGTAAGTATTGCAGACGGTGTAAAAAAAAAATAAGAACAATTTATATTTTAAACCTTTTACATTGTCTACACCATGGAACCAACCCACATGCCAAATATTAGGTTTGTAGCATGTTGGGAAGTATGCTGAACATTTCAAACAGACACACACACACATTTCCCTTTTATATACATAGAGAGATTTGTATTAAGGCATTTCACATTTTTCATAAACAGCATGTATGATGCCTATTGTAATGTGGCATAAAGGTATACCATAAATATTATGATGATTCAATCATAGCATATATATGTTACTGTCGGCAAACATATACCATTTTTTTTTAATTTTGACAATATTGTTTCCTTATAGTAGCATCAGTAAAGTCTCTTATTCAGGCATCCTGACATTTAACATAAACGTTACAAAATAGATTTGTTTCTAAATGTGTCTATATCAGTATTACAAGAAATCAGCACAACTTTATAAAATATTTCACCTATGTAAAAATATCACAATTGACACAATTGTGTGCATCTTAATGTCATCCGCCGCCGCCGAGACTGGTGGATACTTCCGCGGTGTCGCTTGCAGTATGGGTTTAGAGGCTGGTAGTCCTTCCTCTATTTTTACGACTCTAGCTGCCGTCCCAGTTCCCACAAAGCGGAGCCCGCCGAAGTATTTATTCCTCCTCCTCCCGGGGGACAGTGCGTTGCAACCCTTCTGGATAGTGTTCCCAGCTTCCGGGTTTACGCTTGCTGCTGACACTCTGTCCGGATCGTCAGTGCTTTTGTCTGCTACTGACTTCGTCCTCTGTACGAAGTTTTCCTTCTCTTCGCTACTTTGCCTCTTACCGGTTTCATTCCGGATCCTTCTCCCCGGTCGCGTCTCCCTCCTTCGAGACCCGGTGCCTTTGCTCGTTCTGCTTTCTCCTCTCCATTCCCCTGGTCCCCTCTCCAGTTGGATTTCCGGTCTGTTTAATATTTTCGTCTTTCTCTTTTCTTACCTGAGTCCTGTGCTCCCTGTGTCCTGCCTGAATACCAGCCACGCCTTCCGGCTTCACGTTTGCTATGGATCCTCGCTGTTTTGAGTCCGCGCCACTTCCTGCTACAGCCTTCCTTCCAGTCTGCAACACCACTTTGGAAGTTCCTACTTGGAGTCGGACAGAGTGAATTGCGGTGCCTGACAAGGGTATTTTCTGCCGCTTGGCTTTTTCACTTGTGTATCGGCTTGTTCCCGGAGAGGGAGCAACAGGCTTGCTGTTCCATCAGCATTCACTGTGGCTTCCCTCTGTGACAGGCAATTACCACCAAAAAAAGGAGAAAGACTACCTCACCAGACGAAACCTGTCCTCCGAAAGCTTTGACTCAAGCAGCTCAGGTGAGGAGAGTGTAGAAGCAAGGGGTGAAGTGGGAGCAAAAGGGTCACAGAAAGGACACTTAATCAGAAACAGATAAAATATTTAAACAAATGCAGCTCACAAATGGTACATATTTTCTTCCTATAAGATGACATGGAAGACAGGAGACATGGATATAAGATTCGCTTTGTATGGGAGGATAAGAAAAGATCATAGATGCCGCATTGCAGGAGGTGGGCATATACATTGCTGTATGTTTTTAATGTTAGTTAATAAAAACACTGTGCTAGCACATAACATAGTGTGTGGACATTCCTTTGTGGGGGCTTGGGGATTCACTGTACCTATGAACCAGTCTGTATCACTTCCCTTCAGTCTCAGTCTTGGTTGCTTGTCTACGTTTACCAATTGAGAGCCTTGACTGGGGTGCCTCTGTACCTCTACCCCTCTACCCCTCTACCCCAACCATATACTGGGTAGTACTGCAGACACCCCCCTTAAGTCTTTACACATGTCTCTCTCACAAGTTGCCCAGAGGCATTCCAGACAACTCCAACTTCAGCTTTCAGGTCTCACCCAATGGAACAATTCTTGTATACTAGCATTAAGAGACCAATACTTGTTGATGTCTCACCCACCTTCCTCAATCTCTGCTGCACCATCATTGCAAACTCAGGCATGCATGGCTCGCCTAAAAGCTGCCCTGTTTGGATTCCTGGTTCTTTTTGCTATTCATTCCAGTTGTTAACTGATGTGTCTCAGCCACTCACTTCCAGAGAGGTACACTGACTGGCATGTCACCTACTATTTCCCTGAAAGTCAGCAGACATAGAGATGCAGGATTTCCATTATGCTCCCACTGTTAAAATACTGTTGTCCTTCCCTATTCATTGGTTCATATGAGATGCACACCTCCACTACCTGCTCCTGAGATAGTGAATGAAACCAAACGTGCAACCTCCTCTGTCGGTCTTGATGGATAGTCATTGTTGTGGTGCAATAAACACAGATGGTCATGTAGCCTAGTGTGACATGTGACAGGTGTGGATTGTGAGTTGGGTGATAACTTCAATTAACCATGTGCAACTCTGGCCTACCCAGTTCACGCAGTACATAAAGCTTCAGGAGTGAAATACCAACAACTGCATTTCTTCCCATGCCTCTTGCTAGTTGTTATGCTGACATACTGTTCCAAATATGTCCAAATGTGTGCCTCCAGACACCTTGAATCTCTGCTGATCCTACCCTGCAGAATCAGATCAGTTTGCCTCTACTACAATCTCCCTTCAGGGTTTCGCTGCTCCTCCCGAACCTCCTCCCATGTATCACACAATGGCACATGTCTAGTCCACTTGCTTCAAGAGACATACACTGAATGATTTGTCCTCTGCTCCCTCCCAGCAAGATAAAGTCAGCATGTCACTCCAACAAGATAATTTAAGGGATTGCTTGCTCCTCCCACTTTTTCTCCTAGGTATTACCTGATGGCATGTTCCTTGTTCATTTGCTTCAAATCTCTACCAATGCCATTTGTTTTGCACACTCACTCCGAATAAATGAGTATGTCCACAGCACTGCATTAGCCAAATCAACCTAAATCTCACTTGCTCACTTGATCCGAGCCACTCATTACTACTTCCTAAGTGTCTACCTACAATGTCTATAAAGTAACTTCAATGTATTTAAAAATCCTAATCCCGCTTGCCCGAACATTGTAGGGCTTCTGTGAAAGCTGCCTGAGACAGACTAGAATGTTCAACCATGTTTAAGACTTTTAAGGAATGTGGTCAAAGTTCAGACAACAGTTTGCCTGAGATTTGCTTTTGACTAACTACCTAAAATTCTGGTTACTTGAATTTGTTGTGTGAAAAATTGGTAAGGCCTAGACACAGTTATTCCCTTCAAATTTGAAACCTATTCCTGTCCATTTGAACAGTCGCTTGACTATTTGGGGCACTCCTTTGCTCTCCCCAAGCCAGGGAAGAATATTAATGTCACTTGCAATAGACATGTCACCTAAGTTGATATAAGCCTCCTGGGTATAAGTGTGTGAAACAGCATTCTGGCTCTGGTTCGTCCAGCTGATCAGATATCTTAGCCCTCTTGGTTGTTTATGAAGATATATTTTATGCTGGGTTTGAAAGCTTGAATTCACTCCTTGCTTGGCCCTTTGAACTGGATAATTTCCCAAAAAGATTCAACTGAATGATGGGTGCTCATTGACTAAATAACTAAATCCTTACAGGGTATTCATGTATTTACAATTGTTCCTTTGGGAGCAACCATAGTTATTTTAACAACAGTATTTCACTTTTGATGTCATGCTCAGAATTATAGTGTTTTGGTAGTTCCCTTTTTAAAGTTAATCTAGCAGGTGTACCCGTGCTTCACACAGTAATTCCCACTTCAGTCCTAGTGTGAAGTTCATTCAATGAACAAATACAGATGATGATATTGCATGATTGTTTGTGTTACCCGATTAACAACGCAATCGATTCCAGCTACTTTGAGTTGAAGCGCTGAGAATGTGCAGCAAAATTATTAGTGTCCAGATCTACACCCGAGGCAGCAGCAACCTCAACATAAGTGCAGTACATGTACCTCTGAAGCGTTTAAGCTTCATACTGTTGAGATGGCAAACATTCATTAACTTCCATGGGAAATAAAGTTCCTGTTATTATCATGAGAGATGTGGCATGATGTGACAGACAACGTAATTACGGACACTATTGAAGAGACATGCACCATTTGAAGTCATACGCACTACTTCAAAAGCACCATTTTTTGTCACCTGCATGACTTCAAAAGTGAGTACCACTAATGTTAGTTTGAATGCCGATGCTGATAGTCTGATAAGTTTAGGAACAATGAACTGCTGAAGTTTAAGTAAAAAGAAAAAAATAGAGACATTTATATTTAATACATTTTACATTGTCTACACCATGGAACCTACCCACATGCCAAATTTCAGGTTTGTAGCATGTTAGGAAGTATGCTTATTATTTCGAACAGACCCAAACACATAGCCACAGTTGGCAGGAGTAAGTATTGCAGACTGTGTAAAAAAATAAATAAGAACAATTTAAATTTTATACTTTTTGCATTGTCTACACCAAGGAACCAACCCACATGCCAAATCTCAGGTTTGTAGCATGTTGGGAAACATGATCAATATTTCGAACAGACACATAGACATATCCACCTATGGCAGGGGTAAGTATTGCAGACGGTGTAAAAAAAAATAAGAACAATTTATATTTTAAACCTTTTACATTGTCTACACCATGGAACCAACCCACATGCCAAATATTAGGTTTGTAGCATGTTGGGAAGTATGCTGAACATTTCAAACAGACACACACACACATTTCCCTTTTATATACATTGAGAGATTTGTATTAAGGCATTTCACATTTTTCATAAACAGCATGTATGATGGCTATTGTAATGTGGCATAAAGGTATACCATAAATATTATGATGATTCAATCATAGCATATATATGTTACTGTCGGCAAACATATACCATTTTTTTTTTATTTTGACAATATTGTTTCCTTATAGTAGCATCAGTAAAGTCTCTTATTCAGGCCTCCTGACATTTAACATGAACGTTAAAAAATAGATGTGTTTCTAAATGTGTCTATATCAGTATTACAAGAAATCAGCACAACTTTATAAAATATTTCACCTATGTAAAAATATCACAATTGACACAATTGTGTGCATCTTAATGTCATCCGCCGCCGCCGAGACTGGTGGATACTTCCGCAGTGTCGCTTGCAGTATGGGTTTAGAGGCTGGTAGTCCTTCCTCTATTTTTACGACTCTAGCTGCTGTCCCAGTTCCCACAGCGCAGAGCCCGCCGAAGTATTTATTCCTCCTCTTCCCGGGGGACACTGCGTTGCAACCCCTCTGGATAGTGTTCCCAGCTTCCGGGTTTTAGCTTGCTGCTGACAAACTGTCCGGATCGTCAGTGCTTTTGTCTGCTACTGACTTCGTCCTCTGTACGAAGTTTTCCTTCTCTTCGCTACTTTGCCTCTTACCGGTTTCATTCCGGTTCATTCTCCCCGGTCCCGTCTCCCTCCTTCGAGACCCGTTGCCTTTGCTCTTTCTGCTTTCTCCTCTCCATTCCCCTGGTACCCTCTCCAGTTGGATTTCCGGTCTGTTTAATATTTTCGTCTTTCTCTTTTCTTACCTGAGTCCTGTGCTCCCTTTGTCCTGCCTGAATACCAGCCACGCCTTCCGGCTTCACGTTTGCTATGGATCCTCGCTGTTTTGAGTCCGCGCCACTTCCTGCTACAGCCTTCCTTCCTGTCTGCAACACCACTTTGGAAGTTCCTACTTGGAGTCGGACAGAGTGCATTGTGGTGCCTGACAAGGGTTTTTTCTACCGCTTGGCTTTTTCCTTGTATATCGGCTTGTTCCCGGAGAGGGAGCAACAGGCTTGCTGTTCCATCAGCATTCACTGTGGCTTCACTCTGTGACAGGCAATTACCACCAAAAAAAGGAGAAAGACAACCTCACCAGACAAAACCTGTCCTCCGAAAGCTTTGACTCAAGCAGCTCAGGTGAGGAGAGTGTAGAAGCAAGGGGTGAAGTGGGAGCAAAAGGGTCAAAGAAAGGACACTTAATCAGAAACAGATAAAATATTTAAACAAATGGAGCTCACAAATGGTACATATTTTCATCCTATAAGATGACATGGAAGACGGGAGACATGGATATAAGATTAGCTTTGTATGGGAGGATAAGAAAAGATCATAGATGCCGCATTACAGGCGGTGGGCATATACATTGCTGTATGTTTTTAATGTTAGTTAATAAAAACACTGTGCTAGCGCATAACATAGTGTGTGGACATTCCTTTGTGGGGGCTTGGGGATTCACTGTACCTATGAACCAGTCTGTATCACTTCCCTTCAGTCTCAGTCTTGGTTGCTTGTCTACATTTACCAATTGAAAGCCTTGACTGGGGTGCCTCTGTACCTCTACCCCTCTACCCCTCTACCCCAACCATATACTGGGTAGTACTGCAGACACCCCCCTTAAGTCTTTACACATGTCTCTCTCACAAGCTGCCCAAAGGCATTCCAGACAACTACAACTTCAGCTTTCAGGTCTCACCCAATGGCACAATTCTTGTATACTAGCATTAAGAGACCAATACTTGTTGATGTCTCACCCACCTTCCTCAATCTCTGCTGCACCCTCATTGCAAAATCAGGCATGCATGGCTCTCCTAAAAGCTGCCCTGTTTGGATTCCTGGTTCTTTTTGCTCTTCATTCCAGTTGTTAACTGATGTGTCTCAGCCACTCACTTCCAGAGAGGTACACTGACTGGCATGTCACCTACTATTTCCCTGAAAGTCAGCAGACATAGAGATGCAGGATTTCCATTATGCTCCCACTGTTAAAATACTGTTGTCCTTCCCTAATCTTTGGTTCATATGAGATGCACACCTCCACTACCTGCTCCTGAGATAGTGAATGAAACCGAACGTGCAACCTCCTCTGTCGGTCTTGATGGATAGTCATTGTTGTGGTGCAATAAACACAGATGGTCATGTAGCTTAGTGTGACATGTGACAGGTGTGGATTGTGAGTTGGGTGATAACTTCAATTAACCATGTGCAACTCTGGCCTACCCAGTTCACACAGTACATAAAGCTACAGGAGTGAAATACCAACAACTGCATTTCTTCCCATGCCTCTTGCTAGTTGTTATGCTGACATACTGTTCCAAATATGTCCAAATGTGTGCCTCCAGACACCTTGAATCTCTGCTGATCCTACCCTGCAAAATCAGATCAGTTTGCCTCTACTACAATCTCCCTTCAGGGTTTCGCTGCTCCTCCCGAGCCTCCTCCCAGGTATCACACAATGGCACATGTCTAGTCCACTTGCTTCAAGAGACATGCACTGAATGATTTGTCCTCTGCTCCCTCCCAGCAAGATAAAGTCAGCATGTCACTCCAACAAGATAATTTAAGGGATTGCTTGCTCCTCCCACTTTTTCTCCTAGGTATTACCTGATCGCATGTTCCTTGTTCATTTGTTTCAAATCTCTACCAATGCCATTTGTGTTGCACGCTCACTACGAATAAATGAGTATGTCCACAGCACTGCATTAGCCAAATCAACCTAAATCTCACTTGCTCACTTGATCCCAGCCACTCATTACTACTTCCTAAGTGTCTACCTACAATGTCTATAAAGTAACTTCAATGGCCCTCATTACGAGTCAGGCGGTGGACCATTGTGCTATTAGCACCATGGTCCATGCCGGACTCCGGCATGGTGGATGGCGGAATTACCGCCCCATTCCAAGGTGAGTGGGGCGGTAATTCCCCATTCACCATTTGCCCTTCCCCATTCCCATTTTTGCCCCATAGGGCATAACGGGAATAGGGAAAGGTGCTAAGTACGGTGCCGCAAATTGCGGCACCGTACTTAGCACCAAGGTCACTTTGCGGCATGGGTTTTAACGCCTGCAAAAAGCAGGCGTTAAAACCCGGGACCTCTTAATCAGGCGTTAAGGGTTAACGGCGCCGACGGCGCCGTTAAACCCTTAACGCCTGACTTGTAATGAGGGCCAATGTATGTAAAAATCCTAATCCCGCTTGCCTGAACATTGTAGGGCTTCTGTGAAAGCTGCCTGAGACAGAATAGAATGTTCAACCATGTTTAAGACTTTTAAGGAATGTGGTCAAAGTTCAGACAACAGTTTGCCTGAGATTTGCTTTTGACTAACCACCTAAAATTCTGGTTACTTGAATTTGTTGTGTGAAAAATTGATAAGGCCTAGACACAGTTATTCCCTTCAACTTTGAAACCTATTCCTGTCCATTTGAACAGTCGCTTGACTATTTGGGGCACTCCTTTGCTCTCCCCAAGCCAGGGAAGAATATTAATGTCACTTGCAATAGACATGTCACCTAAGTTGATATAAGCCTCCTGGGTATAAGTGTGTGAAGCAGCATTCTGGCTCTGGTTCGTCCAGCTGATCAGATATCTTAGCCCACTTGGTTGTTTATGAAGATGTATTTTATGCTGGGTTTGAAAGCTTGAATTCACTCCTTGCATGGCCCTTTGAACTGGATAATTTCCTAAAAATATTCAACTGAATGATGGGTGCTCATTGACTAAATAACTAAATCCTTACAGGATATTCATGTATTTACAAGTGTTCCTTTGGGAGCAACCATAGTTATTTTAACAACAGTATTTCACTTTTGATGTCATGCTCAGAATTATAGTGTTTTGGTAGTTCCCTTTTTAAAGTTAATCTAGCAGGTGTACCCGTGCTTCACACAGTAATTCCCACTTCAGTCCTAGTGTGAAGTTCATTCAATGAACAAATACAGATGATGATATTGCATGGTTGTTTGTGTTACCCGATTAACAACGCAATCGATTCCAGCTACTTTGAGTTGAAGCGCTGAGAATGTGCAGCAAAATTATTAGTGTCCAGATCTACAGCCGAGGCAGCAGCAACCTCAACATAAGTGCAGTACATGTACCTCTAAAGCGTTTAAGCTTCATACTGTTGAGATGGCAAACATTCATTAACTTCCATGGGAAATAAAGTTCCTGTTATTATCATGAGAGATGTGGCATGATGTGACAGACAACATCATTACGGACACTATTGAAGAGACATGCACCATTTGAAGTCATACGCACTACTTCAAAAGCACCATTTTTTGTCACCTGCATGACTTCAAAAGTGAGTACCACTAATAATAGTTTGAATGCCGATGCTGATAGTCTGATAAGTTTAGGAACAATGAACTGCTGAAGTTTAAGTAAAAAGAAAAAAATAGAGACATTTATATTTAATACATTTTACATTGTCTACACCATGGAACCTACCCACATGCCAAATTTCAGGTTTGTAGCATGTTAGGAAGTATGCTTATTATTTCGAACAGACCCAAACACATAGCCACAGTTGGCAAGAGTAAGTATTGCAGACTGTGTAAAAAAATAAATAAGAACAATTTATATTTTATACTTTTTGCATTGTCTACACTAAGGAACCTACCCACATGCCAAATCTCAGGTTTGTAGCATGTTGGGAAACATGATCAATATTTCGAACTGACACACAGACATATCCACCTATGGCAGGGGTAAGTATTGCAGACGGTGTAAAAAAAAAATAAGAACAATTTATATTTTAAACCTTTTACATTGTCTACACCATGGAACCAACCCACATGCCAAATATTAGGTTTGTAGCATGTTGGGAAGTATGCTGAACATTTCAAACAGACACACACACACATTTCCCTTTTATATACATAGAGAGATTTGTATTAAGGCATTTCACATTTTTCATAAACAGCATGTATGATGGCTATTGTAATGTGGCATAAAGCTATACCATAAATATTATGATGATTCAATCATAGCATATATATGTTACTGTCGGCAAACATATACCATTTATTTTTTTATTTTGACAATATTGTTTCCTTATAGTAGCATCAGTAAAGCCTCTTATTCAGGCATCCTGACATTTAACATAAACGTTACAAAATAGATTTGTTTCTAAATGTGTCTATATCAGTATTACAAGAAATCAGCACAACTTTATAAAATATTTCACCTATGTAAAAATATCACAATTGACACAATTGTGCGCATCTTAATGTCATCTGCCGCCGCCGAGACTGGTGGATACTTCCGCGGTATCGCTTGCAGTATGGGTTTAGAGGCTGGTAGTCCTTCCTCTATTTTTACGACTCTAGCTGCCGTCCCAGTTCCCACAACGCGGAGCCCGCCGAAGTATTTATTCCTCCTCCTCCCGGGGGACACTGCGTTGCAACCCCTCTGGATAGTGTTCCCAGCTTCCGGGTTTACGCTTGCTGCTGACACTCTGTCCGGATCGTCAGTGCTTTTGTCTGCTACTGACTTCGTCCTCTGTACAAAGTTTTCCTTCTCTTCGCTACTTTGCCTCTTACCGGTTTCATTCTGGTTCCTTCTCCCCGGTCGCGTCTCCCTCCTTCGAGACCCGGTGCCTTTGCTCTTTCTGCTTTCTCCTCTCCATTCCCCTGGTCCCCTCTCCAGTTGGATTTCCGGTGTGTTTAATATTTTCGTCTTTCTCTTTTCTTACCTGAGTCCTGTGCTCCCTGTGTCCTGCCTGAATACCAGCCACGCCTTCCGGCTTCACGTTTGCTATGGATCCTCGCTGTTTTGAGTCCGCGCCACTTCCTGCTACAGCCTTCCTTCCAGTCTGCAACACCACTTTGGAAGTTCCTATTTGGAGTCGGACAGAGTGAATTGCGGTGCCTGACAAGGGTATTTTCTGCCGCTTGGCTTTTTCACTTGTGTATCGGCTTGTTCCCGGAGAGGGAGCAACAGGCTTGCTGTTCCATCAGCATTCACTGTGGCTTCCCTCTGTGACAAGCAATTACCACCAAAAAAAGGAGAAAGACTACCTCACCAGACGAAACCTGTCCTCCGAAAACTTTGACTCAAGCAGCTCAGGTGAGGAGAGTGTAGAAGCAAGGGGTGAAGTGGGAGCAAAAGGGTCACAGAAAGGACACTTAATCAGAAACAGATAAAATATTTAAACAAATGCAGCTCACAAATGGTACATATTTTCTTCCTATAAGATAACATGGAAGACGGGAGACATGGATATAAGATTCGCTTTGTATGGGAGGATAAGAAAAGATCATAGATGCCGCATTGCAGGAGGTGGGCATATACATTGCTGTATGTTTTTAATGTTAGTTAATAAAAACACTGTGCTAGCACATAACATAGTGTGTGGACATTCCTTTGTGGGGGCTTGGGGATTCACTGTACCTATGAACAAGTCTGTATCACTTCCCTTCAGTCTCAGTCTTGGTTGCTTGTCTACGTTTACCAATTGAGAGCCTTGACTGGGGTGCCTCTGTACCTCTACCCGTCTACCCCTCTACCCCAACCATATACTGGGTAGTACTGCATACACCCCCCTTAAGTCTTTACACATGTCTCTCTTACAAGCTGCCCAGAGGCATTCCAGACAACTCCAACTTCAGCTTTCAGGTCTCACCCAATGGCACAATTCTTGTATACTAGCATTAAGAGACCAATACTTGTTGATGTCTCACCCACCTTCCTCAATCTCTGCTGCACCCTCATTGCAAAATCAGGCATGCATGGCTCTCCTAAAAGCTGCCCTGTTTGGATTCCTGGTTCTTTTTGCTCTTCATTCCAGTTGTTAACTGATGTGTCTCAGCCACTCACTTCCAGAGAGGTACACTGACTGGCATGTCACCTACTATTTCCCTGAAAGTCAGCAGACATAGAGATGCGGGATTTCCATTATGCTCCCACTGTTAAAATACTGTTGTCCTTCCCTAATCATTGGTTCATATGAGATGCACACCTCCACTACCTGCTCCTGAGATAGTGAATGAAACCAAAAGTGCAACCTCCTCTGTCGGTCTTGATGGATAGTCATTGTTGTGGTGCAATAAACACAGATGGTCATGTAGCCTAGTGTGACATGTGACAGGTGTGGATTGTGAGGTGGGTGATAACTTCAATTAACCATGTGCAACTCTGGCCTACCCAGTTCACACAGTACATATAGCTACAGGAATGAAATACCAACAACTGCATTTCTTCCCATGCCTCTTGCTAGTTGTTATGCTGACATACTGTTCCAAATATGTCCAAATGTGTGCCTCCAGACACCTTGAATCTCTGCTGATCCTACCCTGCAAAATCAGATCAGTTTTCCTCTACTACAATCTCCCTTCAGGGTTTCGCTGCTCCTCCCGAGCCTCCTCCCAGGTATCACACAATGGCACATGTCTAGTCCACTTGCTTCAAAAGACATACACTGAATGATTTGTCCTCTGCTCCCTCCCAGTAAGATAAAGTCAGCATGTCACTCCAACAAGATAATTTAAGGGATTGCTTGCTCCTCCCACTTTTTCTCCTAAGTATTACCTGATGGCATGTTCCTTGTTCATTTGCTTCAAATCTCTACCAATGCCATTTGTGTTGCACACTCACTCCGAATAAATGAGTATGTCCACAGCACTGCATTAGCCAAATCAACCTAAATCTCAATTGCTCACTTGATCCCAGCCACTCATTACTACTTCCTAAGTGTCTACCTACAATATCTATAAACTAACTTCAATGTATGTAACAATCCTAATCCCGCTTGCCTAAACATTGTAGGGCTTCTGTGAAAGCTGCCTGAGACAGAATAGAATGTTCAAACATGTTTAAGCATTTTAAGGAATGTGGTCAAAGTTCAGACAACAGTTTGCCTGAGATTTGCTTTTGACTAACTACCTAAAATTCTGGTTACTTGAATTTGTTGTGTGAAAAATTGGTAAGGCCTAGACACAGTTATTCCCTTCAAATTTTAAACCTATTCCTGTCCATTTGAACAGTCGCTTGACTATTTGGGGCACTCCTTTGCTCTCCCCAAGCCAGGGAAGAATATTAATGTCACTTGCAATAGACATGTCACCTAAGTTGATATAAACCTCCTGGCTATAAGTGTGTGAAGCAGCATTCTAGCTCTGGTTCGTCCAGCTGATCAGATATCTAAGCCCTCTTGGTTGTTTATGAAGATGTATTTTATGCTGGGTTTGAAAGCTTGAATTCACTCCTTGCATGGCCCTTTGAACTGGATAATTTCCCAAAAAGATTCAACTGAATAATGGGTGCTCATTGACTAAATAACTAAATCCTTACAGGGTATTCATGTATTTACAAGTGTTCCTTTGGGAGCAACCATAGTTATTTTAACAACAGTATTTCACTTTTAATGTCATGCTCAGAAATTTAGTGTTTTGGTAGTTCCCTTTTTAAAGTTAATCCAGCAGGTGTA